>NW_027521890.1:0-45506 GCF_052094955.1 Ictidomys tridecemlineatus | reverse complement strand
GAAACATGACACAATAGAGTAGTTTCAAGTTCTATCTCTATGGTTTGTTTGCTGTTGATGTAGCCCTAAGCAGAGACTGGCGAAAATCACTTTCATTTAAAGGGGTTGCCAAGCTTCCAAAAAACTACGAGTTTCCTGAAATCTCAGCAAACATTTTTTCACCCAATCTTAATGATTCTTTCAGGTAATGATCAGTACACCAAAATCACTTGGCTCACCCAACTTCGTTCTTCTAGGTTAAACCGTTCGTTTGCAGTAACCGTTTTCATTTTTAGGTTTCACTCTGTTTTCTCCTATAGGGATACATGTATTTGGAACTCTAAATCAAACACGGTTTGTGCTAGCTCTTTGAAACATGACACAATAGAGTAGTTTCAAGTTCTATCTCTATGGTTTGTTTGCTGTTGATGTAGCCCTAAGCAGAGACTGGCAAAAATCACTTTCATTTAAAGCGGTTCCAAGCTTACAAAAAAAATACGAGTTGCCTGAAATCTCAGCAAACATTTTTTCACCCAATCTTGATGATTCTTTCAGGTAATGATCAGTACACCAAAAGCACTTGCCTCACCAAATTTCGTTCTTCTAGGTTAAACAGTTCGTTTGCCGTAACCGTTTTCATTTTTAGGTTTCACTCTGTTTTCTCCTATAGGGATACATGTATTTGGAACTCTAAATCAAACACGGTTTGTGCTAGCTCTTTGAAACTTGACACAATAAAGCAGTTTCAAGTTCTATCTCTATGGTTTGTTTGCTGTTGATGTAGCCCTAAGCAGAGACTGGCGAAAATCACTTTCATGGAAAGGGGTTTCCAAGCTTCCAAAAAACTACGTGTTTCTTGAAATCAGAGCAAACATTTTTTCACCCAATCTTGATGACTCTTTCAGGTATTGATCAGTACACCAAAACAACTTGGCTCACCAAATTTCGTTCTTCTAGGTTAAAACGTTCGTTTGCAGGAACCGTTTTCATTTTTAGGTTTCACTCTGTTTTCTCCTATAGGGATACATGTATTTGGAACTCTAAATCAAACACGGTTTGTGCTAGCTCTTTGAAACTTGACACAATAAAGCAGTTTCAAGTTCTATCTCTATGGTTTGTTTGCTGTTGATGTAGCCCTAAGCAGAGACTGGCGAAAATCACTTTCATGGAAAGGGGTTGCCGAGCTTCCAAAAAACTACGAGTTGCCTGAAATCTCAGCAAACATTTTTTCACCCAATCTTGATGATTCTTTCAGGTAATGATCAGTACACCATAACCACTTGGCTCACCAAATTTCGTTCTTCTAGGTTAAACCGTTCGTTTGCAGTAACCGTTTTCATTTTTAGGTTTCACTCTTTTTTCTCCTATAGGGATACATGTATTTGGAACTCTAAATCAAACATGGTTTGTGCTATCTCTTTGAAACTTGACACAGAAAAGCAGTTTCAAGTTCTATCTCTATGGTTTGTTTGCTGTTGATGTAGAACTAAGCAGAGACTGGCGAAAATCACTTTCAATTAAAGTGGTTCCAAGCTTACACAAAAAAACGAGTTGCCTGAAATCTCAGCAAACATTTTTTCACCTAATCTTGATGATTCTGTCAGGTAATGATCAGAAAACCAAAATCACTTGGCTCACCAAATTTCGTTCTTCTAGGTTAAACCGTTCGTTTGCAGTAACCGTTTTCATTTTTAGGTTTCACTCTGTTTTCTCCTATAGGGATACATGTATTTGGAACTCTAAATCAAACACGGTTTGTGCTAGCTCTCTGAAACTTGACACAGAAAAGCAGTTTCAAGTTCTATCTCTATGGTTTGTTTGCTGTTGATGTAGAACTAAGCAGAGACTGGCGAAAATCACTTTCATGGAAAGGGGTTGCCAAGCTTCCAAAAAACTACGAGTTGCCTGAAATCTCAGCAAATATTTTTTCACCCAACCATGATGATTCTTTCAGGTATTGATCAGTACACCAAAACCACTTGGCTCACCAAATTTCGTTCTTCTAGGTTAAACCGTTCGTTTGCAGTAACCGTTTTTATTTTTAGGTTTCACTCTGATTTCTCCTATAGGGATACATGTATTTGGAACTCTAAATCAAACACGGTTTGTGCTAGCTCTTTGAAACTTGACACAATAAAGCAGTTTCAAGTTCTATCTCTATGGTTTGTTTGCTGTTGATGTAGCCCTAAGCAGAGACTGGCGAAAATCACTTTCATGGAAAGGGGTTGCCAAGCTTCCAAAAAACTACGAGTTGCCTGAAATTTCAGCAAACATTTTTTCACCCAATCTTGGTGATTCTTTCAGGTAATGATCAGTTCACCAAAACCACTTGGCTCACCAAATTTCGTTCTTCTAGGTTAAACCGTTCGTTTGCAGTAACCGTTTTCATTTTTAGGTTTCACTCTGTTTTCTCCTATATGGATACATGTATTTGGAACTCTAAATCAAACACGGTTTGTGCTAGCTCTTTGAAACTTGACACAATAAATCAGTTTCAAGTTCTATCTCTATGGTTTGTTTGCTGTTGATGTAGCCCTAAGCAGAGACTGGCGAAAATCACTTTCATTTAAAGGGGTTGCCAAGCTTCCAAAAAACTACGAGTTTCCTGAAATCTCAGCAAACATTTTTTCACCCAATCTTAATGATTCTTTCAGGTAATGATCAGTACACCAAAATCACTTGGCTCACCCAACTTCGTTCTTCTAGGTTAAACCGTTCGTTTGCAGTAACCGTTTTCATTTTTAGGTTTCACTCTGTTTTCTCCTATAGGGATACATGTATTTGGAACTCTAAATCAAACACGGTTTGTGCTAGCTCTTTGAAACATGACGCAATAGAGTAGTTTCAAGTTCTATCTCTATGGTTTGTTTGCTGTTGATGTAGCCCTAAGCAGAGACTGGCGAAAATCACTTTCATTTAAAGCGGTTCCAAGCTTACAAAAAAAATACGAGTTGCCTGAAATCTCAGCAAACATTTTTTCACCCAATCTTGATGATTCTTTCAGGTAATGATCAGTACACCAAAAGCACTTGGCTCACCAAATTTCGTTCTTCTAGGTTAAACAGTTCGTTTGCCGTAACCGTTTTCATTTTTAGGTTTCACTCTGTTTTCTCCTATAGGGATACATGTATTTGGAACTCTAAATCAAACACGGTTTGTGCTAGCTCTTTGAAACTTGACACAATAAAGCAGTTTCAAGTTCTATCTCTATGGTTTGTTTGCTGTTGATGTAGCCCTAAGCAGAGACTGGCGAAAATCACTTTCATGGAAAGGGGTTTCCAAGCTTCCAAAAAACTACGTGTTTCTTGAAATCAGAGCAAACATTTTTTCACCCAATCTTGATGACTCTTTCAGGTATTGATCAGTACACCAAAACAACTTGGCTCACCAAATTTCGTTCTTCTAGGTTAAAACGTTCGTTTGCAGTAACCGTTTTCATTTTTAGGTTTCACTCTGTTTTCTCCTATAGGGATACATGTATTTGGAACTCTAAATCAAACACGGTTTGTGCTAGCTCTTTGAAACTTGACACAATAAAGCAGTTTCAAGTTCTATCTCTATGGTTTGTTTGCTGTTGATGTAGCCCTAAGCAGAGACTGGCGAAAATCACTTTCATGGAAAGGGGTTGCCGAGCTTCCAAAAAACTACGAGTTGCCTGAAATCTCAGCAAACATTTTTTCACCCAATCTTGATGATTCTTTCAGGTAATGATCAGTACACCATAACCACTTGGCTCACCAAATTTCGTTCTTCTAGGTTAAACCGTTCGTTTGCAGTAACCGTTTTCATTTTTAGGTTTCACTCTTTTTTCTCCTATAGGGATACATGTATTTGGAACTCTAAATCAAACATGGTTTGTGCTATCTCTTTGAAACTTGACACAGAAAAGCAGTTTCAAGTTCTATCTCTATGGTTTGTTTGCTGTTGATGTAGAACTAAGCAGAGACTGGCGAAAATCACTTTCAATTAAAGTGGTTCCAAGCTTACACAAAAAAACGAGTTGCCTAAAATCTCAGCAAACATTTTTTCACCTAATCTTGATGATTCTGTCAGGTAATGATCAGAACACCAAAACCACTTGGCTCACCAAATTTCGTTCTTCTAGGTTAAACCGTTCGTTTGCAGTAACCGTTTTCATTTTTAGGTTTCACTCTGTTTTCTCCTATAGGGATACATGTATTTGGAACTCTAAATCAAACACGGTTTGTGCTAGCTCTTAGAAACTTGACACAATAAAGCAGTTTCAAGTTCTATCTCTATGGTTTGTTTGCTGTTGATGTAGCCCTAAGCAGAGACTGGCGAAAATCACTTTCATGGAAAGGGGTTGCCAAGCTTCAAAAAACCACGAGTTGCCTGAAATCTCAGCAAACATTTATTCACCCAATCTTGATGATTCTTTCAAGTAATGATCAGTACACCAAAACCACATGGCTCAACAAATTTCGTTCTTCTAGGTTAAACCGTTCGTTTGCAGTAACCGTTTTCATTTTTAGGTTTCACTCTGTTTTCTCCTATAGGCATACATGTATTTGAACTCTGAATCAAACACGGTTTGTGCTAGCTCTTTGAAACTTGACACAATAAAGCAGTTACAAGTTCTATCTCTATGGTTTGTTTGCTGTTGATGTAGCCCTAAGCAGAGACTGGCGAAAATCACTTTCATGGAAAGGGGTTGCCAAGCTTCCAAAAAACTACGAGTTGCCTGAAATCTCAGCAAACATTTTTTCACCCAATCTTGATGATTCTGTCAAGTAATGATCAGAACACCAAAACACTTGGCTCACCAAATTTCGTTCTTCTAGGTTAAACCGTTCGTTTGCAGTAACCGTTTTTATTTTTAGGTTTCACTCTGTTTTCTCCTATAGGGATACATGTATTTGGAACTCTAAATCAAACACGGTTTGTGCTAGCTCTTTGAAACTTGACACAATAAATCAGTTTCAAGTTCTATCTCTATGGTTTGTTTGCTGTTGATGTAGCCCTAAGCAGAGACTGGCGAAAATCACTTTCATTTAAAGGGATTGCCAAGCTTCCAAAAAACTACGAGTTTCCTGAAATCTCAGCAATTATTTTTTCACCCAATCTTGATGATTCTTTCAGGTAATGATCAGTACACCAAAATCACTTGGCTCACCCAACTTCGTTCTTCTAGGTTAAACCGTTCGTTTGCAGTAACCGTTTTTATTTTTAGGTTTCACTCTGTTTTCTCCTATAGGGATACATGTATTTGGAACTCTAAATCAAACACGGTTTGTGCTAGCTCTTTGAAACATGACACAATAAAGCAGTTTCAAGTTCTATCTCTATGGTTTGTTTGCTGTTGATGTAGCCCTAAGCAGAGACTGGCGAAAATCACTTTCATGGAAAGGGGTTGCCAAGCTTCCAAAAAACTACGTGTATCTTGAAATCTCAGCAAACATTTTTTCACCCAATCTTGATGACTCTTTCAGGTAATGATCAGTACACCAAAACCACTTGGCTCACCAAATTTCGTTCTTCTAGGTTAAACCGTTCGTTTGCAGTAACCGTTTTCATTTTAGGTTTCACTCTGTTTTCTCCTATAGGGATACATGTATTTGGAACTCTAAATCAAACACGGTTTGTGCTAGCTCTTTGAAACTTGACACAGAAAAGCAGTTTCACGTTCTGTCTCTATGGTTTGTTTGCTGTTGATGTAGCCCTAAGCAGAGACTGGCGAAAATCACTTTCATTTAAAGCGGTTCCAAGCTTACAAAAAAATACGAGTTGCCTGAAATCTCAGCAAACATTTTTTCACCCAATCTTGATGATTCTTTCAGGTAATGATCAGTACACCAAAACCACTTGGCTCACCAAATTTCGTTCTTCTAGGTTAAACCGTTCGTTTGCAGTAACCGTTTTCATTTTTAGGTTTCACTCTGTTTTCTCCTATAGGGATACATGTATTTGGAACTCTAAATCAAACACGGTTTGTGCTAGCTCTTTGAAACTTGACACAATAAAGCAGTTTCAAATTCTATCTCTATGGTTTGTTTCTGTTGATGTAGCCCTAAGCAGAGACTGGCGAAAATCACTTTCATGGAAAGGGGTTGCAAAGCTTCCAAAAAACTACGAGTTGCCTGAAATTTCAGAAAACATCTTTTCACCCATTCTTGGTGATTCGTTCAGGTAATGATCAGTTCACCAAAACCACTTGGCTCACCAAATTTCGTTCTTCTAGGTTAAACCGTTCGTTTGCAGTAACCGTTTTCATTTTTAGGTTTCACTGTGTTTTCTCCTATAGGGATACATGTATTTGGAACTCTAAATCAAACACGGTTTGTGCTAGCTCTTTGAAACTTGACACAATAAATCAGTTTCAAATTCTATCTCTATGGTTTGTTTGCTGTTGATGTAGCCCTAAGCAGAGACTGGCGAAAATCACTTTCATGGAAAGGGGTTGCCAAGCTTCCAAAAAACTACGTGTTTCTTGAAATCTCAGCAAACATTTTTTCACCCAAATTTGATGATTCTTTCAGGTATTGATCAGTACACCAAAAACACTTGGCTCACCAAATTTCGTTCTTCTAGGTTACACCGTTCGTTTGCAGTAACCGTTTTCATTTTTAGGTTTCACTCTGTTTTCTCCTATAGGGATACATGTATTTGGAACTCTAAATCAAACACGGTTTGTGCTAGCTCTTTGAAACTTGACACAATAAAGCAGTTTCAAGTTCTATCTCTATGGTTTGTTTGCTGTTGATGTAGCCCTAAGCAGAGACTGAAGAAAATCACTTTCATTTAAAGGGGTTCCAAGCTTCCAAAAAACTCTGAGTTGCCTGAAATCTCAGCAAACATTTTTTCACCCAATCTTGATGATTCTTTCAGGTAATGATCAGTACACCAAAACCACTTGGCTCACCAAATTTCGTTCTTCTATGTTAAACCGTTCATTTGCAGTAACCGTTTTCATTTTTACGTTTCACTCTGTTTTCTCCTATAGGGATACATGTATTTGGAACTCTAAATCAAACACGGTTTGTGCTAGCTCTTTGAAACTTGACACAGAAAAGCAGTTTCAAGTTATATCTCTATGGTTTGTTTGCTGTTGATGTAGACCTAAGCAGAGACTGGCGAAAATCACTTTCATTTAAAGCGGTTCCAAGCTTACAAAACAATACGAGTTGCCTGAAATCTCAGCAAACATTTTTTCACCCAATCTTGATGATTCTTTCAGGTAATGATAAGTACACCAAAACCACTTGGCTCACCAAATTTCGTTCTTCTAGGTTAAACCGTTCGTTTGCAGTAACCGTTTTTATTTTTAGGTTTCACTCTGTTTTCTCCTATAGGGATACATGTATTTGGAACTCTAAAGCAAACACGGTTTGTGCTAGATCTTAGAAATTAGACACAATAAAGCAGTTTCAAGTTCTATCTCTATGGTTTGTTTGCTGTTGATGTAGAACTAAGCATAGACTGGCGAGAATCACTTTCATGGAAAGGGGTTGCCAAGCTTCGAAAAAACTACGAGTTGCCTGAAATCTCAGCAAAAATTTTTTCATCCAATCTTGATGATTCTTTCAGGTAATGATCAGTACACCAAAAGCACTTGGCTCACTAAATTTCGTTCTTCTATGTTAAACCGTTTGTTTGCAGTAACCGTTTTCATTTTTAGGTTTCACTCTGTTTTCTCCTATAGGGATACTTGTAGTTGGTTCTCTAAATCAAAGACAGTTTGTGCTAATTCTTTGAAACTTGACACAATAAAGCAGTTTCAAGTTCTATCTCTATGGTTTGTTTGCTGTTCATGTAGCCCTAAGCAGAGACTGGCGAAAATCACTTTCATGGAAAGGGGTTGCCAAGCTTTCAATAAACTACGAGTTGCCTGAAATTTCAGCAAACATTTTTTCACCCAATATTGATGATTCTTTCAGGTAATGATCAGGACACCAAAATCACTTGGCTCACCCAACTTCGTTCTTCTAGGTTAAACCGTTCGTTTGCAGTAACCGTTTTCATTTTTAGGTCTCACTCTGTTTCTACTATAGGAATACATGTATTTGGAACTCAAAATAAACACGGTTTTGTGCTAGCGCTTTGAAACTTGACACAATAAAGCAGTTTTAAGTTCTATCTCTATGGTTTGTTTGCTGTCGATGTAGCCCTAAGCAGAGACTGGCGAAAATCACTTTCATGGAAAGGGGTTGCCAAGCTTCCAAAAAACTACGAGTTGCCTGAAATCTCAGCAAACATTTATTCACCCAATCTTGATGATTCTTTTAGGTAATGATCAGTACACAAAAACCACTTGGCTCAACAAATTTCGTTCTTCTAGGTTAAACCGTTCGTTTGCAGTAACCGTTTTCATTTTTAGGTTTCACTCTGTTTTCTCCTATAGGGATACATGTATTTGGAACTCTAAATAAAACACGGTTTGTGCTAGCTCTTTGAAACTTGACACAATAAAGCAGTTTCAAGTTCTATCTCTATGGTTTGTTTGTTGTTGATGTAGCCCTAAGCAGAGACTGGCGAAAATCACTTTCATTTAAAGCGGTTCCAAGCTTACAAAAAAATACGAGTTGCCTGAAATCTCAGCAAACATTTTTTCACCCAATCTTGATGATTCTTTCAGGTATTGATCAGTACACCAAAACCACTTGGCTCACCAAATTTCGATCTTCTAGGTTACACCGTTCGTTTGCAGTAACCGTTTTCATTTTTAGGTTTCACTCTGTTTTCTCCTATAGGGATACATGTATTTGGAACTCTAAAGCAAACACGGTTTGTGCTAGATCTTAGAAATTAGACACAATAAAGCAGTTTCAAGTTCTATCTCTATGGTTTGTTTGCTGTTGATGTAGAACTAAGCATAGACTGGCGAGAATCACTTTCATGGAAAGGGGTTGCCAAGCTTCGAAAAAACTACGAATTGCCTGAAATCTCAGCAAAAATTTTTTCACCCAATCTTGATGATTCTTTCAGGTAATGATCAGTACACCAAAAGCACTTGGCTCACTAAATTTCGTTCTTCTATGTTAAACCGTTTGTTTGCAGTAACCGTTTTCATTTTTAGGTTTCACTCTGTTTTCTCCTATAGGGATACATGTAGTTGGTTCTCTAAATCAAAGACAGTTTGTGCTAGCTCTTTGAAACTTGACACAATAAAGCAGTTTCAAGTTCTATCTCTATGGTTTGTTTGCTGTTCATGTAGCCCTAAGCAGAGACTGGCGAAAATCACTTTCATGGAAAGGGGTTGCCAAGCTTTCAATAAACTACGAGTTGCCTGAAATCTCAGCAAACATTTTTTCACCCAATCTTGATGATTCTTTCAGGTAATGATAAGTACACCAAAACCACTTGGCTCACCAAATTTCGTTCTTCTAGGTTAAACCGTTCGTTTGCAGTAACCGTTTTCATTTTTAGGTTTCACTCTGTTTTCTCCTATAGGGATACATGTATTTGGAACTCTAAATCAAACACGGTTTGTGCTAGCTCTTTGAAACTTGACACAATAAAGCAGTTTCAAGTTCTATCTCTATGGTTTGTTTGCTGTTGATGTAGCCCTAAGCAGAGACTGGCGAAAATCACTTTCATGAAAAGGGGTTGCCAAGCTTCCAAAAAACTACGTGTTTCTTGAAATCTCAGCAAACATTTTTTCACCCAATCTTGATGACTCTTTCAGCTATTGATCAGTACACCAAAACCACTTGGCTCACCAAATTTCGTTCTTCTAGGTTAAACCGTTCGTTTGCAGTAACCGTTTTCATTTTTAGGTTTCACTCTGTTTTCTCCTATAGGGATACATGTATTTGGAACTCTAAATCAAACACGGTTTGTGCTAGCTCTTTGAAACTTGACAAAGAAAAGCAGTTTCAAGTTCTATCTCTATGGTTTGTTTGCTGTTGATGTAGAACTACGCAGAAACTGGCCAAAATCACTTTCCTTTAAAGTGGTTCCAAGCTTACAAAAAAATACGAGTTGCCTGAAATCTCAGCAAACATTTTTTCACCTAATCTTGATGATTCTGTCAGGTAATGATCAGAACACCAAAACCACTTGGATCACCAAATTTCGTTCTTCTAGGTTAAACCGTTCGTTTGCAGTAACCGTTTTTATTTTTAGGTTTCACTCTGTTTTCTCCTATAGGAATACATTTATTTGGAACTCTAAATCAAACACGGTTTGTGCTAGCTCTTTGAAACTTGACACAATAAAGCAGTTTCAAGTTCTATCTCTATGGTTTGTTTCTGTTGATGTAGCCCTAAGCAGAGACTGGCGAAAATCACTTTATGTAAAGGGGTTGCCAAGCTTCCAAAAAACTACGAGTTGCCTGAAATTTCAGCAAACATTTTTTCACCCAATCTTGGTGATTCGTTCAGGTAATGATCAGTTCACCAAAACCACTTGGCTCACCAAATTTCGTTCTTCTAGGTTAAACCGTTCGTTTGCAGTAACCGTTTTCATTTTAGGTTTCACTCTGTTTTCTCCTATAGGGATACATGTATTTGGAAATCTAAATCAAACACAGTTTGTGCTAGCTCTTTGAAACTTGACACAATAGAGCAGTTTCAAGTTCTATCTCTATGGTTTGTTTGCTGTTGATGTAGCCCTAAGCAGAGACTGGCGAAAATCACTTTCATTTAAAGCAGTTCCAAGCTTACAAAAAAATACGAGTTGCCTGAAATCTCAGCAAACATTTTTTCACCCAATCTTGATGATTCTTTCAGGTAATGATCAGTACACCAAAACCACTTGGCTCACCAAATTTCGTTCTTCTAGGTTAAACCGTTCGTTTGCAGTAACCGTTTTCATTTTTAGGTTTCACTCTGTTTTCTCCTATAGGGATACATGTATTTGGAACTCTAAATCAAACACGGTTTGTGCTAGCTCTTTGAAACTTGACACAATAAAGCAGTTTCAAGTTCTATCTCTATGGTTTGTTTGCTGTTGATGTAGCCCTAAGCAGAGACTGGCGAAAATCACTTTCATGGAAAGGGGTTGCCAAGCTTCCAAAAAACTACGTGTTTCTTGAAATCTCAGCAAACATTTTTTCACCCAAATTTTGATGATTCTTTCAGGTATTATCAGTACACCATAACCACTTGGCTCACCAAATTTCGTTATTCTAGGTTAAACCGTTCGTTTGCAGTAACCGTTTTCATTTTTAGGTTTCACTCTGTTTTCTCCTATAGGGATACATGTATTTGGAACTCTAAATCAAACACGGTTTGTGCTAGCTCTTTGAAACTTGACAAAGAAAAGCAGTTTCAAGTTCTATCTCTATGGTTTGTTTGCTGTTGATGTAGAACTAAGCAGAAACTGGCGAAAATCACTTTCATTTAAACGGATTGCCAAGCTTCCAAAAAACTACGAGTTTCCTGAAATCTCAGCAAATATTTTTTCACCCAATCTTGATGATTCTTTCAGGTAATGATCGATACACCAAAATCACTTGGCTTACCCAACTTGTTCTTCTAGGTTAAACCGCTCGTTTGCAGTAACCGTTTTCATTTTTAGGTTTCACTCTGTTTTCTCCTATAGGGATACATGTATTTGGAACTCTAAATCAAACACGGTTTGTGCTAGCTCTTTGAAACTTGACACAATAAAGCAGTTTCAAGTTCTATCTCTATGGTTTGTTTGCTGTTGATGTAGCCCTAAGCAGAGACTGGCGAAAATCACTTTCATTTAAAGGGGTTCCAAGCTTCCAAAAAACTCTGAGTTGCCTGAAATCTCAGCAAACATTTTTTCACCCAATCTTGATGATTCTTTCAGGTAATGATCAGTACACCAAAACCACTTGGCTCACCAAATTTCGTTCTTCTAGATTAAACCGTTCGTTTTCAGTAACCGTTTTCATTTTTAGGTTTCACTCTTTTTTCTGTTATAGGGATACATGTATTTGGAAATCTAAATCAAACACGGTTTGTGCTAGCTCTTTGAAACTTGACACAGAAAAGCAGTTTCAAGTTATATCTCTATGGTTTGTTTGCTGTTGATGTAGACCTAAGCAGAGACTGGCGAAAATCACTTTCATTTAAAGCGGTTCCAAGCTTACAAAAAAATACGAGTTGCCTGAAATCTCAGCAAACATTTTTTCACCCAATCTTGATGATTCTTTCAGGTAATGATAAGTACACCAAAACCACTTGGCTCACCAAATTTCGTTCTTCTAGGTTAAACCGTTCGTTTGCCGTAACCGTTTTTATTTTTAGGTTTCACTCTGTTTTCTCCTATAGGGATACATGTATTTGGAACTCTAAATCAAACACGGTTTGTGCTAGATCTTAGAAATTAGACACAATAAAGCAGTTTCAAGTTCTATCTCTATGGTTTGTTTGCTGTTGATGTAGCCCTAAGCAGAGACTGGCGAAAATCACTTTCATGGAAAGGGGTTGCCAAGCTTCGAAAAAACTACGAGTTGCATGAAATCTCAGGAAACATTTTTTCACCCAATCTTGATGATTCTTTCAGGTAATGATCAGTACACCAAAAGCACTTGGCTCACCAAATTTCGTTCTTCTAGGTTACACAGTTCGTTTGCAGTAACCGTTTTCATTTTTAGGTTTCACTCTGTTTTCTCCTATAGGGATACATGTATTTGGAACTCTAAATCAAACACGGTTTGTGCTAGCTCTTTGAAACTTGACACAATAAAGCAGTTTCAAGTTCGATCTCTATGGTTTGTTTGCTGTTGATGTAGCCCTAAGCAGAGACTGGCGAAAATCACTTTCATGGAAAGGGGTTGCCAAGCTTCCAAAAAACTACGTGTTTCTTGAAATCTCAGCAAACATTTTTTCACCCAAATTTGATGATTCTTTCAGGTATTGATCAGTACACCAAAACCACTTGGCTCACCAAATTTCGTTCTTCTAGGTTACACCGTTCGTTTGCAGTAACCGTTTTCATTTTTAGGTTTCACTCTGTTTTCTCCTATAGGGATACATGTATTTGGAACTCTAAATCAAACACGGTTTGTGCTAGCTCTTTGAAACTTGACACAATAAAGCAGTTTCAAGTTCTATCTCTATGGTTTTTGCTGTTGATGTAGCCCTAAGCAGAGACTGGCGAAAATCACTTTCATGGAAAGGGGTTGCCAAGCTTCCAAAAAACTACGTGTTTCTTGAAATCTCAGCAAACATTTTTTCACCCAAATTTGATGATTCTTTCAGGTATTGATCAGTACACCAAAACCACTTGGCTCACCAAATTTCGTTCTTCTAGGTTACACCGTTCGTTTGCAGTAACCGTTTTCATTTTTAGGTTTCACTCTGTTTTCTCCTATAGGGATACATGTATTTGGAACTCTAAATCAAACACGGTTTGTGCTAGCTCTTTGAAACTTGACACAATAAAGCAGTTTCAAGTTCTATCTCTATGGTTTGTTTGCTGTTGATGTAGCCCTAAGCAGAGACTGGCGAAAATCACTTTCATTTAAAGGGGTTCCAAGCTTCCAAAAAACTCTGAGTTGCCTGAAATCTCAGCAAACATTTTTTCACCCAATCTTGATGATTCTTTCAGGTAATGATCAGTACACCAAAACCACTTGGCTCACCAAATTTCGTTCTTCTATGTTAAACCGTTCGTTTGCAGTAACCGTTTTCATTTTTACGTTTCACTCTGTTTTCTCCTATAGGGATACATGTATTTGGAACTCTAAATCAAACACGGTTTGTGCTAGCTCTTTGAAACTTGACACAGAAAAGCAGTTTCAAGTTATATCTCTATGGTTTGTTTGCTGTTGATGTAGACGTAAGCAGAGACTGGCGAAAATCACTTTCATTTAAAGCGGTTCCAAGCTTACAAAAAAATACGAGTTGCCTGAAATCTCAGCAAACATTTTTTCACCCAATCTTGATGATTCTTTCAGGTAATGATAAGTACACCAAAACCACTTGGCTCACCAAATTTCGTTCTTCTAGGTTAAACCGTTCGTTTGCAGTAACCGTTTTTATTTTTAGGTTTCACTCTGTTTTCTCCTATAGGGATACATGTATTTGGAACTCTAAAGCAAACACGGTTTGTGCTAGATCTTAGAAATTAGACACAATAAAGCAGTTTCAAGTTCTATCTCTATGGTTTGTTTGCTGTTGATGTAGAACTAAGCATAGACTGGCGAGAATCACTTTCATGGAAAGGGGTTGCCAAGCTTCGAAAAAACTACGAGTTGCCTGAAATCTCAGCAAAAATTTTTTCACCCAATCTTGATGATTCTTTCAGGTAATGATAAGTACACCAAAAGCACTTGGCTCACTAAATTTCGTTCTTCTATGTTAAACCGTTTGTTTGCAGTAACCGTTTTCATTTTTAGGTTTCACTCTGTTTTCTCCTATAGGGATACATGTAGTTGGAACTCTAAATCAAAGACAGTTTGTGCTAGCTCTTTGAAACTTGACACAATAAAGCAGTTTCAAGTTCTATCTCTATGGTTTGTTTGCTGTTCATGTAGCCCTAAGCAGAGACTGGCGAAAATCACTTTCATGGAAAGGGGTTGCCAAGCTTTCAATAAACTACGAGTTGCCTGAAATCTCAGCAAACATTTTTTCACCCAATCTTGATGATTCTTTCAGGTAATGATAAGTACACCAAAACCACTTGGCTCACCAAATTTCGTTCTTCTAGGTTAAACCGTTCGTTTGCAGTAACCGTTTTTATTTTTAGGTTTCACTCTGTTTTCTCCTATAGGGATACATGTATTTGGAACTCTAAATCAAACACGGTTTGTGCTAGCTCTTTGAAACTTGACACAATAAAGCAGTTTCAAGTTCTATCTCTATGGTTTGTTTGCTGTTGATGTAGCCCTAAGCAGAGACTGGCGAAAATCACTTTCATGAAAAGGGGTTGCCAAGCTTCCAAAAAACTACGTGTTTCTTGAAATCTCAGCAAACATTTTTTCACCCAATCTTGATGACTCTTTCAGCTATTGATCAGTACACCAAAACCACTTGGCTCACCAAATTTCGTTCTTCTAGGTTAAACCGTTCGTTTGCAGTAACCGTTTTCATTTTTAGGTTTCACTCTGTTTTCTCCTATAGGGATACATGTATTTGGAACTCTAAATCAAACACGGTTTGTGCTAGCTCTTTGAAACTTGACACAATAAAGCAGTTTCAAGTTCTATCTCTATGGTTTGTTTCTGTTGATGTAGCCCTAAGCAGAGACTGGCAAAAATCACTTTCATGGAAAGGGGTTGCAAAGCTTCCAAAAAACTACGAGTTGCCTGAAATTTCAGAAAACATCTTTTCACCCATTCTTGGTGATTCGTTCAGGTAATGATCAGTTCACCAAAAACACTTGGCTCACCAAATTTCGTTCTTCTAGGTTAAACCGTTCGTTTGCAGTAACCGTTTTCATTTTTAGGTTTCACTCTGTTTTCTCCTATAGGGATACATGTATTTGGAACTCTAAATCAAACACGGTTTGTGCTAGCTCTTTGAAACTTGACACAATAAATCAGTTTCAAATTCTATCTCTATGGTTTGTTTGCTGTTGATGTAGCCCTAAGCAGAGACTGGCAAAAATCACTTTCATTTAAAGGGATTGCCAAGCTTCCAAAAAACTACGAGTTGCCTGAAATCTCAGCAAATATTTTTTCACCCAATCTTGATGATTCTTTCAGGTAATGATCAATACACCAAAATCACTTGGCTCACCCAACTTCGTTCTTCTAGATTAAACCGTTCGTTTGCAGTAACCGTTTTCATTTTTAGGTTTCACTCTTTTTTCTGTTATAGGGATACATGTATTTGGAAATCTAAATCAAACACGGTTTGTGCTAGCTCTTTGAAACTTGACACAATAGAGCAGTTTCAAGTTCTATCTCTATGGTTTGTTTGCTGTTGATGTAACCCTAAGCAGAGACTGGCGAAAATCACTTTCATTTAAAGCGGTTCCAAGCTTACAAAAAAATACGAGTTGCCTGAAACCTCAGCAAACATTTTTTCACCCAATCTTGATGATTCTTTCAGGTAATGATCAGTACACCAAAACCACTTGGCTCAACAAATTTCGTTCTTCTAGGTTAAACCGTTCGTTTGCCGTAACCGTTTTTATTTTTAGGTTTCACTCTGTTTTCTCCTATGGGGATACATGTATTTGGAACTCTAAATCAAACACGGTTTGTGCTAGATCTTAGAAATTAGACACAATAAAGCAGTTTCAAGTTCTATCTCTATGGTTTGTTTGCTGTTGATGTAGCCCTAAGCAGAGACTGGCGAAAACCACTTTCATGGAAAGGGGTTGCCAAGCTTCGAAAAAACTACGAGTTGCATGAAATCTCAGCAAACATTTTTTCACCCAATCTTGATGATTCTTTCAGGTAATGATCAGTACACCAAAAGCACTTGGCTTACCAAATTTCGTTCTTCTAGGTTAAACAGTTCGTTTGCCGTAACCGTTTTCATTTTTAGGTTTCACTCTGTTTTCTCCTATAGGGATACATGTATTTGGAACTCTAAATCAAACACGGTTTGTGCTAGCTCTTTGAAACTTGACACAATAAAGCAGTTTCAAGTTCTATCTCTATGGTTTGTTTGCTGTTGATGTAGCCCTAAGCAGAGACTGGCGAAAATCACTTTCATGGAAAGGGGTTGCCAAGCTTCCAAAAAACTACGTGTTTCTTGAAATCTCAGCAAACATTTTTTCACCCAAATTTGATGATTCTTTCAGGTATTGATCAGTACACCAAAACCACTTGGCTCACCAAATTTCGTTCTTCTAGGTTACACCATTCGTTTGCAGTAACCGTTTTCATTTTTAGGTTTCACTCTGTTTTCTCCTATAGGGATACATGTATTTGGAACTCTAAATCAAACACGGTTTGTGCTAGCTCTTTGAAACTTGACACAATAAAGCAGTTTCAAGTTCTATCTCTATGGTTTGTTTGCTGTTGATGTAGCCCTAAGCAGAGACTGGCGAAAATCACTTTAATTTAAAGGGGTTCCAAGCTTCCAAAAAACTCTGAGTTGCCTGAAATCTCAGCAAACATTTTTTCACCCAATCTTGATGATTCTTTCAGGTAATGATCAGTACACCAAAACCACTTGGCTCACCAAATTTCGTTCTTCTATGTTAAACCGTTCGTTTGCAGTAACCGTTTTCATTTTTACGTTTCACTCTGTTTTCTCGTATAGGGATACATGTATTTGGAACTCTAAATCAAACACGGTTTGTGCTAGCTCTTTGAAACTTGACACAGAAAAGCAGTTTCAAGTTATATCTCTATGGTTTGTTTGCTGTTGATGTAGACCTAAGCAGAGACTGGCGAAAATCACTTTCATTTAAAGCGGTTCCAAGCTTACAAAAAAATACGAGTTGCCTGAAATCTCAGCAAACATTTTTTCACCCAATCTTGATGATTCTTTCAGGTAATGATCAGTTCACCAAAACCACTTGGCTCACCAAATTTCGTTCTTCTAGGTTAAACCGTTCGTTTGCAGTAACCGTTTTTATTTTTAGGTTTCACTCTGTTTTCTCCTATAGGGATACATGTATTTGGAACTCTAAAGCAAACACTGTTTGTGCTAGATCTTAGAAATTAGACACAATAAAGCAGTTTCAAGTTCTATCTCTATGGTTTGTTTGCTGTTGATGTAGAACTAAGCATAGACTGGCGAGAATCACTTTCATGGAAAGGGGTTGCCAAGCTTCGAAAAAACTACGAGTTGCCTGAAATCTCAGCAAAAATTTTTTCACCCAATCTTGATGATTCTTTCAGGTAATGATCAGTACACCAAAAGCACTTGGCTCACTAAATTTCGTTCTTCTATGTTAAACCGTTTGTTTGCAGTAACCGTTTTCATTTTTAGGTTTCACTCTGTTTTCTCCTATAGGGATACATGTAGTTGGAACTCTAAATCAAAGACAGTTTGTGCTAGCTCTTTGAAACTTGACACAGAAAAGCAGTTTCAAGTTATATCTCTATGGTTTGTTTGCTGTTGATGTAGACCTAAGCATAGACTGGCGAGAATCACTTTCATGGAAAGGGGTTGCCAAGCTTACAAAAAAATACGAGTTGCCTGAAATCTCAGCAAACATTTTTTCACCCAATCTTGATGATTCTTTCAGGTAATGATAAGTACACCAAAACCACTTGGCTCACCAAATTTCGTTCTTCTAGGTTAAACCGTTCGTTTGCAGTAACCGTTTTTATTTTTAGGTTTCACTCTGTTTTCTCCTATAGGGATACATGTATTTGGAACTCTAAAGCAAACACGGTTTGTGCTAGATCTTAGAAATTAGACACAATAAAGCAGTTTCAAGTTCTATCTCTATGGTTTGTTTGCTGTTGATGTAGAACTAAGCATAGACTGGCGAGAATCACTTTCATGGAAAGGGGTTGCCAAGCTTCGAAAAAACTACGAGTTGCCTGAAATCTCAGCAAAAATTTTTTCACCCAATCTTGATGATTCTTTCAGGTAATGATAAGTACACCAAAAGCACTTGGCTCACTAAATTTCGTTCTTCTATGTTAAACCGTTTGTTTGCAGTAACCGTTTTCATTTTTAGGTTTCACTCTGTTTTCTCCTATAGGGATACATGTAGTTGGAACTCTAAATCAAAGACAGTTTGTGCTAGCTCTTTGAAACTTGACACAATAAAGCAGTTTCAAGTTCTATCTCTATGGTTTGTTTGCTGTTCATGTAGCCCTAAGCAGAGACTGGCGAAAATCACTTTCATGGAAAGGGGTTGCCAAGCTTTCAATAAACTACGAGTTGCCTGAAATCTCAGCAAACATTTTTTCACCCAATCTTGATGATTCTTTCAGGTAATGATAAGTACACCAAAACCACTTGGCTCACCAAATTTCGTTCTTCTAGGTTAAACCGTTCGTTTGCAGTAACCGTTTTTATTTTTAGGTTTCACTCTGTTTTCTCCTATAGGGATACATGTATTTGGAACTCTAAATCAAACACGGTTTGTGCTAGCTCTTTGAAACTTGACACAATAAAGCAGTTTCAAGTTCTATCTCTATGGTTTGTTTGCTGTTGATGTAGCCCTAAGCAGAGACTGGCGAAAATCACTTTCATGAAAAGGGGTTGCCAAGCTTCCAAAAAACTACGTGTTTCTTGAAATCTCAGCAAACATTTTTTCACCCAATCTTGATGACTCTTTCAGCTATTGATCAGTACACCAAAACCACTTGGCTCACCAAATTTCGTTCTTCTAGGTTAAACCGTTCGTTTGCAGTAACCGTTTTCATTTTTAGGTTTCACTCTGTTTTCTCCTATAGGGATACATGTATTTGGAACTCTAAATCAAACACGGTTTGTGCTAGCTCTTTGAAACTTGACACAATAAAGCAGTTTCAAGTTCTATCTCTATGGTTTGTTTCTGTTGATGTAGCCCTAAGCAGAGACTGGCAAAAATCACTTTCATGGAAAGGGGTTGCAAAGCTTCCAAAAAACTACGAGTTGCCTGAAATTTCAGAAAACATCTTTTCACCCATTCTTGGTGATTCGTTCAGGTAATGATCAGTTCACCAAAAACACTTGGCTCACCAAATTTCGTTCTTCTAGGTTAAACCGTTCGTTTGCAGTAACCGTTTTCATTTTTAGGTTTCACTCTGTTTTCTCCTATAGGGATACATGTATTTGGAACTCTAAATCAAACACGGTTTGTGCTAGCTCTTTGAAACTTGACACAATAAATCAGTTTCAAATTCTATCTCTATGGTTTGTTTGCTGTTGATGTAGCCCTAAGCAGAGACTGGCAAAAATCACTTTCATTTAAAGGGATTGCCAAGCTTCCAAAAAACTACGAGTTGCCTGAAATCTCAGCAAATATTTTTTCACCCAATCTTGATGATTCTTTCAGGTAATGATCAATACACCAAAATCACTTGGCTCACCCAACTTCGTTCTTCTAGATTAAACCGTTCGTTTGCAGTAACCGTTTTCATTTTTAGGTTTCACTCTTTTTTCTGTTATAGGGATACATGTATTTGGAAATCTAAATCAAACACGGTTTGTGCTAGCTCTTTGAAACTTGACACAATAGAGCAGTTTCAAGTTCTATCTCTATGGTTTGTTTGCTGTTGATGTAGCCCTAAG
Source organism: Ictidomys tridecemlineatus (assembly GCF_052094955.1). Lineage (NCBI taxonomy): Eukaryota > Metazoa > Chordata > Mammalia > Rodentia > Sciuridae > Ictidomys > Ictidomys tridecemlineatus. The sequence continues at coordinate 25,515 of NW_027521890.1, read as the reverse complement.
CAGAGACTGGGGAAAATCACTTTCATTTAAAGCGGTTCCAAGCTTACAAAAAAATACGAGTTGCCTGAAACCTCAGCAAACATTTTTTCACCCAATCTTGATGATTCTTTCAGGTAATGATCAGTACACCAAAAGCACTTGGCTTACCAAATTTCGTTCTTCTAGGTTAAACAGTTCGTTTGCCGTAACCGTTTTCATTTTTAGGTTTCACTCTGTTTTCTCCTATAGGGATACATGTATTTGGAACTCTAAATCAAACACGGTTTGTGCTAGCTCTTTGAAACTTGACACAATAAAGCAGTTTCAAGTTCTATCTCTATGGTTTGTTTGCTGTTGATGTAGCCCTAAGCAGAGACTGGCGAAAATCACTTTCATGGAAAGGGGTTGCCAAGCTTCCAAAAAACTACGTGTTTCTTGAAATCTCAGCAAACATTTTTTCACCCAAATTTGATGATTCTTTCAGGTATTGATCAGTACACCAAAACCACTTGGCTCACCAAATTTCGTTCTTCTAGGTTACACCATTCGTTTGCAGTAACCGTTTTCATTTTTAGGTTTCACTCTGTTTTCTCCTATAGGGATACATGTATTTGGAACTCTAAATCAAACACGGTTTGTGCTAGCTCTTTGAAACTTGACACAATAAAGCAGTTTCAAGTTCTATCTCTATGGTTTGTTTGCTGTTGATGTAGCCCTAAGCAGAGACTGGCGAAAATCACTTTAATTTAAAGGGGTTCCAAGCTTCCAAAAAACTCTGAGTTGCCTGAAATCTCAGCAAACATTTTTTCACCCAATCTTGATGATTCTTTCAGGTAATGATCAGTACACCAAAACCACTTGGCTCACCAAATTTCGTTCTTCTATGTTAAACCGTTCGTTTGCAGTAACCGTTTTCATTTTTACGTTTCACTCTGTTTTCTCGTATAGGGATACATGTATTTGGAACTCTAAATCAAACACGGTTTGTGCTAGCTCTTTGAAACTTGACACAGAAAAGCAGTTTCAAGTTATATCTCTATGGTTTGTTTGCTGTTGATGTAGACCTAAGCAGAGACTGGCGAAAATCACTTTCATTTAAAGCGGTTCCAAGCTTACAAAAAAATACGAGTTGCCTGAAATCTCAGCAAACATTTTTTCACCCAATCTTGATGATTCTTTCAGGTAATGATCAGTTCACCAAAACCACTTGGCTCACCAAATTTCGTTCTTCTAGGTTAAACCGTTCGTTTGCAGTAACCGTTTTTATTTTTAGGTTTCACTCTGTTTTCTCCTATAGGGATACATGTATTTGGAACTCTAAAGCAAACACTGTTTGTGCTAGATCTTAGAAATTAGACACAATAAAGCAGTTTCAAGTTCTATCTCTATGGTTTGTTTGCTGTTGATGTAGAACTAAGCATAGACTGGCGAGAATCACTTTCATGGAAAGGGGTTGCCAAGCTTCGAAAAAACTACGAGTTGCCTGAAATCTCAGCAAAAATTTTTTCACCCAATCTTGATGATTCTTTCAGGTAATGATCAGTACACCAAAAGCACTTGGCTCACTAAATTTCGTTCTTCTATGTTAAACCGTTTGTTTGCAGTAACCGTTTTCATTTTTAGGTTTCACTCTGTTTTCTCCTATAGGGATACATGTAGTTGGAACTCTAAATCAAAGACAGTTTGTGCTAGCTCTTTGAAACTTGACACAATAAAGCAGTTTCAAGTTCTATCTCTATGGTTTGTTTGCTGTTCATGTAGCCCTAAGCAGAGACTGGCGAAAATCACTTTCATGGAAAGGGGTTGCCAAGCTTCCAAAAAACTACGTGTTTCTTGAAATCTCAGCAAACATTTTTTCACCCAAATTTGATGATTCTTTCAGGTATTGATCAGTACACCAAAACCACTTGGCTCACCAAATTTCGTTCTTCTAGGTTACACCATTCGTTTGCAGTAACCGTTTTCATTTTTAGGTTTCACTCTGTTTTCTCCTATAGGGATACATGTATTTGGAACTCTAAATCAAACACGGTTTGTGCTAGCTCTTTGAAACTTGACACAATAAAGCAGTTTCAAGTTCTATCTCTATGGTTTGTTTGCTGTTGATGTAGCCCTAAGCAGAGACTGGCGAAAATCACTTTAATTTAAAGGGGTTCCAAGCTTCCAAAAAACTCTGAGTTGCCTGAAATCTCAGCAAACATTTTTTCACCCAATCTTGATGATTCTTTCAGGTAATGATCAGTACACCAAAACCACTTGGCTCACCAAATTTCGTTCTTCTATGTTAAACCGTTCGTTTGCAGTAACCGTTTTCATTTTTACGTTTCACTCTGTTTTCTCGTATAGGGATACATGTATTTGGAACTCTAAATCAAACACGGTTTGTGCTAGCTCTTTGAAACTTGACACAGAAAAGCAGTTTCAAGTTATATCTCTATGGTTTGTTTGCTGTTGATGTAGACCTAAGCAGAGACTGGCGAAAATCACTTTCATTTAAAGCGGTTCCAAGCTTACAAAAAAATACGAGTTGCCTGAAATCTCAGCAAACATTTTTTCACCCAATCTTGATGATTCTTTCAGGTAATGATCAGTTCACCAAAACCACTTGGCTCACCAAATTTCGTTCTTCTAGGTTAAACCGTTCGTTTGCAGTAACCGTTTTTATTTTTAGGTTTCACTCTGTTTTCTCCTATAGGGATACATGTATTTGGAACTCTAAAGCAAACACTGTTTGTGCTAGATCTTAGAAATTAGACACAATAAAGCAGTTTCAAGTTCTATCTCTATGGTTTGTTTGCTGTTGATGTAGAACTAAGCATAGACTGGCGAGAATCACTTTCATGGAAAGGGGTTGCCAAGCTTCGAAAAAACTACGAGTTGCCTGAAATCTCAGCAAAAATTTTTTCACCCAATCTTGATGATTCTTTCAGGTAATGATCAGTACACCAAAAGCACTTGGCTCACTAAATTTCGTTCTTCTATGTTAAACCGTTTGTTTGCAGTAACCGTTTTCATTTTTAGGTTTCACTCTGTTTTCTCCTATAGGGATACATGTAGTTGGAACTCTAAATCAAAGACAGTTTGTGCTAGCTCTTTGAAACTTGACACAATAAAGCAGTTTCAAGTTCTATCTCTATGGTTTGTTTGCTGTTCATGTAGCCCTAAGCAGAGACTGGCGAAAATCACTTTCATGGAAAGGGGTTGCCAAGCTTTCAATAAATTACGAGTTGCCTGAAATTTCAGCAAACATTTTTTCACCCAATCTTGATGATTCTTTCAGGTAATGATCAGGACACCAAAATCACTTGGCTCACCCAACTTCGTTTTCTAGGTTAAACTGTTCGTTTGCAGTAACCGTTTTCATTTTTAGGTTTCACTCTGTTTTCTACTATAGGAATACATGTATTTGGAACTCTAAATAAACACGGTTTGTGCTAGCGCTTTGAAACTTGACACAATAAAGCAGTTTTAAGTTCTATCTCTATGGTTTGTTTGCTGTCGATGTAGCCCTAAGCAGAGACTGGCGAAAATCACTTTCATGGAAAGGGGTTGCCAAGCTTCCAAAAAACTACGAGTTGCCTGAAATCTCAGCAAACATTTATTCACCCAATCTTGATGATTCTTTTAGGTAATGATCAGTACACAAAAACCACTTGGCTCAACAAATTTCCTTCTTCTAGGTTAAACCGTTCGTTTGCAGTAACCGTTTTCATTTTTAGGTTTCACTCTGTTTTCTCCTATAGGGATACATGTATTTGGAACTCTAAATCAAACACGGTTTGTGCTAGGTCTTAGAAATTACACACAATAAAGCAGTTTCAAGTTCTATCTCTATGTTTTGTTTGCTATTGATGTATCCCTAAGCAGAGACTGGTGAAAATCACTTTCATTTAAAACGATTCCATGCTTACAAAAAAATACGAGTTGCCTGAAATCTCAGCAAACATTTTTTCACCCAATCTTGATGATACTTTCAGGTAATGATCAGTACACCAAAACCACTTGGCTCACCAAATTTCGTTCTTCTAGGTTAAACCGTTCGTTTGCAGTAACCGTTTTCATTTTTAGGTTTCACTCTGTTTTCTCCTATAGGGATACATGTATTTGGAACTCTAAATCAAACACGGTTTGTGCTAGCTCTTAGAAACTTGACACAATAAAGCAGTTTCAAGTTCTATCTCTATGGTTTGTTTGCTGTTGATGTAGCCCTAAGGAGAGACTGGCGAAAATCACTTTCATGGAAAGGGGTTGCCGAGCTTCCAAAAAACTACGAGTTGCCTGAAATCTCAGCAAACATTTTTTCACCCAATCTTTATGATTCCTTCAGGTAATGATCAGTACACCATAACCACTTGGCTCACCAAATTTCGTTATTCTAGGTTAAACCGTTCGTTTGCAGTAACCGTTTTCATTTTTAGGTTTCACTCTGTTTTCTCCTATAGGGATACATGTATTTGGAACTCTAAATCAAACACGGTTTGTGCTAGCTCTTTGAAACTTGACAAAGAAAAGCAGTTTCAAGTTCTATCTCTATGGTTTGTTTGCTGTTGATGTAGAACTAAGCAGAAACTGGCGAAAATCACTTTCATTTAAACGGATTGCCAAGCTTCCAAAAAACTACGAGTTTCCTGAAATCTCAGCAAATATTTTTTCACCCAATCTTGATGATTCTTTCAGGTAATGATCGATACACCAAAATCACTTGGCTTACCCAACTTGTTCTTCTAGGTTAAACCGCTCGTTTGCAGTAACCGTTTTCATTTTTAGGTTTCACTCTGTTTTCTCCTATAGGGATACATGTATTTGGAAATCTAAATCAAACACAGTTTGTGCTAGCTCTTTGAAACTTGACACAATAGAGCAGTTTCAAGTTCTATCTCTATGGTTTGTTTGCTGTTGATGTAGCCCTAAGCAGAGACTGGCGAAAATCACTTTCATTTAAAGCGGTTCCAAGCTTACAAAAAAATACGAGTTGCCTGAAATTTCAGCAAACATTTTTTCACCCAATCTTGATGATTCTTTCAGGTAATGATCAGTACACCAAAACCACTTGGCTCAACAAATTTCGTTCTTCTAGGTTAAACCGTTCGTTTGCAGTAACCGTTTTTATTTTTAGGTTTCTCTCTGTTTTCTCCTATAGGGATACATGTATTTGGAACTCTAAATCAAACATGGTTTGTGCTAGATCTTAGAAATTGGACACAATAAAGCAGTTTCAAGTTCTGTCTCTATGGTTTGTTTGCTGTTGATGTAGCCCTAAGCAGAGACTGGCGAAAATCACTTTCATGGAAAGGGGTTGCCAAGCTTCGAAAAAACTACGAGTTGCCTGAAATCTCAGCAAACATTTTTTCACCCAATCTTGATGATACTTTCAGGTAATGATCAGTACACCAAAACCACTTGGCTCACCAAATTTCGTTCTTCTAGGTTAAACCGTTCGTTTGCAGTAACCGTTTTCATTTTTAGGTTTCACTCTGTTTTCTCCTATAGGGATACATGTATTTGGAACTCTAAATCAAACACGGTTTGTGCTAGCTCTTAGAAACTTGACACAATAAAGCAGTTTCAAGTTCTATCTCTATGGTTTGTTTGCTGTTGATGTAGCCCTAAGGAGAGACTGGCGAAAATCACTTTCATGGAAAGGGGTTGCCAAGCTTCCAAAAAACTACGTGTTTCTTGAAATCTCAGCAAACATTTTTTCACCCAATCTTGATGATTCTTTCAAGTATTGATCAGTACACCAAAACCACTTGGCTCACCAAATTTCGTTCTTCTAGGTTACACCGTTCGTTTGCAGTAACCGTTTTCATTTTTAGGTTTCACTCTGTTTTCTCCTATAGGGATACATGTATTTGGAACTCTAAATCAAACACGGTTTGTGCTAGCTCTTTGAAACTTGACACAATAAAGCAGTTTCAAGTTCTATCTTTATGGTTTGTTTGCTGTTGATGTAGCCCTAAGCAGAGACTGGCGAAAATCACTTTCATTTAAAGCGGTTCCAAGCTTACAAAAAAATACGAGTTGCCTGAAATCTCAGCAAACATTTTTTCACCCAATCTTGATGATTCTTTCAGGTAATGATCAGTACACCAAAACCACTTGGCTCACCCAATTTCGTTCTTCTAGGTTAAACCGTTCTTTTGTAGTAACCGTTTTCATTTTTACGTTTCACTCTGTTTTCTCCTATAGGGATACATGTATTTGAAACTCTAAATCAAACACGGTTTGTGCTAGCTCTTTGAATCTTGACACAGAAAAGCAGTTTCAAGTTTTATCTCTATGGTTCGTTTGCTGTTGATGTAGACCTAAGCAGAGACTGGCGAAAATCACTTTCATTTAAAGCGGTTCCAAGCTTCCAAAAAACTCTGAGTTGCCTGAAATCTCAGCAAACATTTTTTCACCCAATCTTGATGATTCTTTCAGGTAATGATAAGTACACCAAAACCACTTGGCTCACCAAATTTCGTTCTTCTAGGTTAAACCGTTCGTTTGCAGTAACCGTTTTTATTTTTAGGTTTCACTCTGTTTTCTCCTATAGGGATACATGTATTTGGAACTCTAAAGCAAACACGGTTTGTGCTAGATCTTAGAAATTAGACACAATAAAGCAGTTTAAAGTTCTATCTCTATGGTTTGTTTGCTTTTGATGTAGCCCTAAGCAGAGACTGGCGAAAATCACTTTCATGGAAAGGGGTTGCCAAGCTTCGAAAAAACTACGAGTTGCCTGAAATCTCAGCAAAAATTTTTTCACCCAATCTTGATGATTCTTTCAGGTAATGATCAGTACACCAAAAGCACTTGGCTCACTAAATTTCGTTCTTCTATGTTAAACCGTTTGTTTGCAGTAACCGTTTTCATTTTTAGGTTTCACTCTGTTTTCTCCTATAGGGATACATGTAGTTGGAACTCTAAATCAAACACAGTTTGTGCTAGCTCTTTGAAACTTGACACAATAAAGCAGTTTCAAGTTCTATCTCTATGGTTTGTTTGCTGTTCATGTAGCCCTAAGCAGAGACTGGCGAAAATCACTTTCATGGAAAGGGGTTGCCAAGCTTTCAATAAAGTACGAGTTGCCTGAAATTTCAGCAAACATTTTTTCACCCAATCTTGATGATTCTTTCAGGTAATGATCAGGACACCAAAATCACTTGGCTCACCCAACTTCGTTCTTCTAGGTTAAACCGTTCGTTTGCAGTAACCGTTTTCATTTTTAGGTTTCACTCTGTTTTCTACTATAGGAATACATGTATTTGGAACTCTAAATAAACACGGTTTGTGCTAGCGCTTTGAAACTTGACACAATAAAGCAGTTTCAAGTTCTATCTCTATGGTTTGTTTGCTGTCAATGTAGCCCTAAGCAGAGACTGGCGAAAATCACTTTCATGGAAAGGGGTTGCCAAGCTTCCAAAAAACTACGAGTTGCCTGAAATCTCAGCAAACATTTATTCACCCAATCTTGATGATTCTTTTAGGTAATGATCAGTACACAAAAACCACTTGGCTCAACAAATTTCGTTCTTCTAGGTTAAACCGTTCGTTTGCAGTAACCGTTTTCATTTTTAGGTTTCACTCTGTTTTCTCCTATAGGGATACATGTATTTGGAACTCTAAATCAAACACGGTTTGTGCTAGCTCTTTGAAACTTGACACAATAAAGCAGTTTCAAGTTCTATCTCTATGGTTTGTTTGCTGTTGATGTAGCCCTAAGCAAAGACTGGCGAAAATCACTTTCATTTAAAGCGGTTCCAAGCTTACAAAAAAATACGAGTTGCCTGAAATCTCAGCAAACATTTTTTCACCCAATCTTGATGATTCTTTCAGGTAATGATCAGTACACCAAAAGCACTTGGCTCACCAAATTTCGTTCTTCTAGGTTAAACCGTTCGTTTGCAGTAACCGTTTTTATTTTTAGGTTTCACTCTGTTTTCTCCTATAGGGATACATGTATTTGGAACTCTAAATCAAACACGGTTTGTGCTAGATCTTAGAAATTACACACAATAAAGCAGTTTCAAGTTCTATCTCTATGGTTTGTTTGCTATTGATGTATCCCTAAGCAGAGACTGGTGAAAATCACCTTCATTTAAAACGATTCCAAGCTTACAAAGAAATACGAGTTGCCTGAAATCTCAGCAAACATTTTTTCACCCAATCCTGATGATTCTTTCAGGTAATGATCAGTACACCAAAACCACTTGGCTCACCAAATTTCGTTCTTCTAGGTTAAACCGTTCGTTTGCAGTAACCGTTTTCATTTTTAGGTTTCACTCTGTTTTCTCCTATAGGGATACATGTATTTGGAACTCTAAATCAAACACGGTTTGTGCTAGCTCTTAGAAACTTGACACAATAAAGCAGTTTCAAGTTCTATCTCTATGGTTTGTTTGCTGTTGATGTAGCCCTAAGCAGAGACTGGCGAAAATCACTTTCATGGAAAGGGGTTGCCGAGCTTCCAAAAAACTACGAGTTGCCTGAAATCTCAGCAAACATTTTTTCACCCAATCTTGATGATTCTTTCAGGTAATGATCAGTACACCATAACCACTTGGCTCACCAAATTTCGTTCTTCTAGGTTAAACCGTTCGTTTGCAGTAACCGTTTTCATTTTTAGGTTTCACTCTGTTTTCTCCTATAGGGATACATGTATTTGGAACTCTAAATCAAACACGGTTTGTGCTAGCTCTTTGAAACTTGACAAAGAAAAGCAGTTTCAAGTTCTATCTCTATGGTTTGTTTGCTCTTGATGTAGAACTAAGCAGAGACTGGCGAAAATCACTTTCCTTTAAAGTAGTTCCAAGCTTACAAAAAAATACGAGTTGCCTGAAATCTCAGCAAACATTTTTTCACCCAATCTTGATGATTCTCTCAGGTAATGATAAGTACACCAAAACCACTTGGCTCACCAAATTTCGTTCTTCTAGGTTAAACCGTTCGTTTGCAGTAACCGTTTTTATTTTTAGGTTTCACTCTGTTTTCTCCTATAGGGATACATGTATTTGGAACACTACAGCAAACACGGTTTGTGCTAGATCTTAGAAATTAGACACAATAAAGCAGTTTCAAGTTCTATCTCTATGGTTTGTTTGCTGTTGATGTAGCCCTAAGCAGAGACTGGCAAAAATCACTTTAATGGAAACGGGTTGCCAAGCTTCGAAAAAACTACGAGTTGCCTGAAATCTCAGCAAAAATTTTTTCACCCAATCTTGATGATTCTTTCAGGTAATGATCAGTACAGCAAAAGCACGTGGCTCACTAAATTTCGTTCTTCTATGTTAAACCGTTTGTTTGCAGTAACCGTTTTCATTTTTAGGTGTCACTCTGTTTTCTCCTATAGGGATACATGTAGTTGGAACTCTAAATCAAACACAGTTTGTGCTAGCTCTTTGAAACTTGACACAATCAAGCAGTTTCAAGTTCTATCTCTATGGTTTGTTTGCTGTTGATGTAGCCCTAAGCAGAGACTGGCGAAAATCACTTTCATGGAAAGGGGTTGCCAAGCTTCCAATAAACTACGAGTTGCCTGAAATCTCAGCAAACATTTTTTCACCCAATCTTGATGATTCTTTCAGGTAATGATCAGTACACCAAAATCACTTGGCTCACCCAACTTCGTTCTTCTAGGTTAAACCGTTGGTTCGCAGTAACCGTTTTCATTTTTAGGTTTCACTCTGTTTTCTCCTTTAGGGATACATGTATTTGGAACTCTAAATCAAACACGGTTTGTGCTAGCTCTTTGAAACTTGACACAATTAAGCAGTTTCAAGTTCTATCTCTATGGTTTGTTTGCTGAGGATGTAGCCCTAAGCAGAGAATGGCGAAAATGACTTTCATGGAAAGGGGTTGCCAAGCTTCCAAAAAACTAGGAGTTGCCTGAAATCTCAGCAAACATTTTTTCACCCAATCTTGATGATTCTTTCAGGTAATGATCAGTACACCAAAACCACTTGGCTCACCAAATTTCGTTCTTCTAGGTTAAACCGTTCGTTTGCAGTAACCGTTTTCATTTTTAGGTTTCACTCTGTTTTCTCCTATAGGGATACATGTATTTGGAACTGTAAATCAAACATGGTTTGTGCTAGCTCTTTGAAACTTGACACAATAAAGCAGTTTCAAGTTCTATCTCTATGGTTTGTTTGCTGTTGATGTAGCCCTAAGCAGAGACTGGCGAAAATCACTTTCATTGAAAGGGGTTGCCAAGCTTCCAAAAAACTACGTGTTGCCTGAAATATCAGCAATCATTTTTACACCCAATCTTGATGATTCATTCAGGTAATGATCAGTACACGAAAACCGCTTGGCTCACCAAATTTCGTTCTTCTAGGTTAAACCGTTCGTTTGCAGTAACCGTTTTTATTTTTAGGTTTCACTCTGTTTTCTCCTATAGGGATACATGTATTTGGAACTCTAAATCAAACACGGTTTGTGCTAGATCTTAGAAATTACACACAATAAAGCAGTTTCAAGTTCTATCTCTATGGTTTGTTTGCTATTGATGTATCCCTAAGCAGAGACTGGTGAAAATCACTTTCATTTAAAACGATTCCAAGCTTACAAAGAAATACGAGTTGTCTGAAATCTCAGCAAACATTTTTTCACCCAATCTTGATGATTCTTTCAGGTAATGATCAGTACACCAAAACCACTTGGCTCACCAAATTTCGTTCTTCTAGGTTAAACTGTTCGTTTGCAGTAACCGTTTTCATTTTTAGGTTTCACTCTGTTTTCTCCTATAGGGATACATGTATTTGGAACTCTAAATCAAACACGGTTTGTGCTAGCTCTTAGAAACTTGACACAATAAAGCAGTTTCAAGTTCTATCTCTATGGTTTGTTTGCTGTTGATGTAGCCCTAAGCAGAGACTGGCGAAAATCACTTTCATGGAAAGGGGTTGCCGAGCTTCCAAAAAACTACGAGTTGCCTGAAATCTCAGCAAACATTTTTTCACCCAATCTTGATGATTCTTTCAGGTAATGATCAGTACACCATAACCACTTGGCTCACCAAATTTCGTTCTTCTAGGTTAAACCGTTCGTTTGCAGTAACCGTTTTCATTTTTAGGTTTCACTCTGTTTTCTCCTATAGGGATACATGTATTTGTAACTCTAAATCAAACACGGTTTGTGCTAGCTCTTTGAAACTTGACACAATAAAGCAGTTTCAAGTTCTATCTCTATGGTTTGTTTGCTGTTGATGTAGAACTAAGCAGAGACTGTCGAAAATCACTTTCCTTTAAAGTGGTTCCAAGCTTACAAAAAAATACGAGTTTCCTGAAATCTCAGCAAACATTTTTTCACCTAATCTTGATGATTCTGTCAGGTAATGATCAGAACACCAAAACCACTTGGCTCACCAAATTTCGTTCTTCTAGGTTAAACCGTTCGTTGGCAGTAACCGTTTTTATTTTTAGGTTTCACTCTGTTTTCTCCTATAGGAATACATGTATTTGGAACTCTAAATCAAACACGGTTTGTGCTAGCTCTTTGAAACTTGACCCAATAAAGCAGTTTCAAGTTCTATCTCTATGATTTGTTTCTGTTGATGTAGCCCTAAGCAGAGACAGGCGAAAATCACTTTATGTAAAGGGGTTGCCAAGCTTCCAAAAAACTACGAGTAGTCTGAAATTTCAGCAAACATTTTTTCACCCAATCTTGATGATTCTTTCAGGTAATGATCAGTACACAAAAACCACTTGGCTCACCAAATTTCGTTCTTCTAGGTTAAATTGTTCGTTTGCAGTAACCGTTTTCATTTTTACGTTTCACTCTGTTTTCTCCTATAGGGATACATGTATTTGGAACTCTAAATCAAACACGGTTTGTGCTAGCTCTTTGAAACTTGACACAGAAAAGCAGTTTCAAGTTCTATCTCTATGGTTCGTTTGCTGTTGATGTAGACCTAAGCAGAGACTGGCGAAAATCACTTTAATTTAAAGCGGTTCCAAGCTTACAAAAAAATACGAGTTGCCTGAAATCTCAGCAAACATTTTTTCACCCAATCTTGATGATTCTCTCAGGTAATGATAAGTACACCAAAACCACTTGGCTCACCAAATTTCGTTCTTCTAGGTTAAACCGTTCGTTTGCAGTAACCGTTTTTATTTTTAGGTTTCACTCTGTTTTCTCCTATAGGGATACATGTATTTGGAACTCTAAAGCAAACACGGTTTGTGCTAGATCTTAGAAATTAGACACAATAAAGCAGTTTCAAGTTCTATCTCTATGGTTTGTTTGCTGTTGATGTAGCCCTAAGCAGAGACTGGCAAAAATCACTTTCATGGAAAGGGGTTGCCAAGCTTCGAAAAAACTACGAGTTGCCTGAAATCTCAGCAAAAATTTTTCACCCAATCTTGATGATTCTTTCAGGTAATGATCAGTACACCAAAAGCACTTGGCTCACTAAATTTCGTTCTTCTATGTTAAACCGTTTGTTTGCAGTAACCGTTTTCATTTTTAGGTTTCACTCTGTTTTCTCCTATAGGGATACATGTAGTTGGAACTCTAAATCAAACACGGTTTGTGCTAGCTCTTTGAAACTTGACACAATAAATCAGTTTCAAGTTCTATCTCTATGGTTTGTTTGCTGTTGATGTAGCCCTAAGCAGAGACTGGCGAAAATCACTTTCATTGAAAGGGGTTGCCAAGCTTCCAAAAAACTACGAGTTGCCTGAAATATCAGCAATCATTTTTTCACCCAATCTTGATGATTCTTTCAGGTAATGATCAGTACACCAAAACCGCTTGGCTCACCCAACTTCGTTCTTCTAGGTTAAACCGTTCGTTTGCAGTAACCGTTTTCATTTTTAGGTTTCACTCTGTTTTCTCCTATAGGGATACATGTATTTGGAACTCTAAATCAAACATGGTTTGTGCTAGATCTTAGAAACTACAAACAATAAAGCAGTTTCAAGTTCTATCTCTATGGTTTGTTTGCTGTTGTTGTAGCCCTAAGCAGAAACTGGCGAAAATCACTTTCATGGAAAGGGGTTGCCAAGCTTCGAAAAAATTACGAGTTGCCTGAAATCCCAGCAAACATTTTTTCACCCAATCTTGATGATTCTTTCAGGTAATGATCAGTACACCAAAACCACTTGGCTCACCAAATTTCGTTCTTCTAGTTTAAACCGTTCGTTTGCAGTAACCGTTTTCATTTTTAGGTGTCACTCTGTTTTCTCCTTTAGGCATACATGTATTTGGAACTCTAAATCAAACACGGTTTGTGCTAGCTCTTTGAAACTTGACACAGAAAAGCAGTTTCAAGTTCGATCTCTATGGTTTGTTTGCTGTTGATGTAGCCCTAAGCAGAGACTGGCGAAAATCACTTTCATTTAAAGCGGTTCCAAGCTTCCAAAAAACTACGAGTTGCCTGAAATCTCAGCAAACATTTTTTCACCCAATCTTGATGATTCTTTCAGGTAATGATCAGTACACCAAAACCACTTGGCTCACCAAATTTCGTTCTTGTAGGTTAAACCGTTCGTTTGCAGTAACCGTTTTTATTTTTAGGTTTCACTCTGTTTTCTCCTATAGGGATACATGTATTTGGAACTCTAAAGCAAACACGGTTTGTGCTAGATCTTAGAAATTAGACACAATAAAGCAGTTTAAAGTCCTATCTCTATGGTTTGTTTGCTGTTGATGTAGCCCTAAGCAGAGACTGGCGAAAATCACTTTCATGGAAAGGGGTTGCCAAGCTTCCAAAAAACTACGAGTTGCCTGAAATCTCAGCAAACATTTTTTCACCCAATCTTGATGATTCTTTCAGGTATTGATCAGTACACCAAAACCACTTGGCTCACCAAATTTCGTTCTTCTAGGTTAAACCGTTCGTTTGCAGTAACCGTTTTCATTTTTAGGTTTCACTCTGTTTTCTCCTATAGGGATACATGTATTTGGAACTCTAAATAAAACACGGTTTGTGCTAGCTCTTTGAAACTTGACACAATAAAGCAGTTTCAAGTTCTATCTCTATGGTTTGTTTGCTGTTGATGTAGCCCTAAGCAGAGACTGGCGAAAATCACTTTCATTTAAAGGGGTTCCAAGCTTCCAAAAAACTAGGAGTTACCTGAAATCTCAGCAAACATTTTTTCACCCAATCTTGATGATTCTTTCAGGTAATGATGAGTACACCAAAACCACTTGGCTCACCAAATTTCGTTCTTCTAGGTTAAACCGTTCGTTTGCAGTAACCGTTTTCATTTTTAGGTTTCACTCTGTTTTCTCCTATAGGGATACATGTGTTTGGAACTCTAAATCAAACACGGTTTGTGCTAGCTCTTTGAAACTTGACACAATAAAGCAGTTTCAAGTTCTATCTCTATGGTTTGTTTGCTGTTGATGTAGCCCTAAGCAGAGACTCGCGAAAATCACTTTCATTTAAAGGGGTTCTAAGCTTCCAAAAAACTACGAGTTGCCTGAAATTTCAGCAAACATTTTTTCACCCAATCTTGATGATTCTTTCAGGTAATGATCAGTACACCAAAACCACTTGGCTCACCAAATGTCGTTCTTCTAGGTTAAACCGTTCGTTTGCAGTAACCGTTTTCATTTTTAGGTTTCACTCTGTTCTCTCCTATAGGGATACATGTATTTGGAACTCTAAATCAAACACGGTTTGTGCTAGCTCTTTGAAACTTGACACAATAAAGCAGTTTCAAGTTCTATCTCTATGGTTTGTCTGCTCTTGATGTAGCCCTATGCAGAGACTGACGAAAATCACTTTCATGGAAAGGGGTTGCCAAGCTTCCAAAAAACTACGAGTTGCCTGAAATCTCAGCAAACATTTTCTCACCCAATCTTCATGATTCTTTAAGGTAATGATCAGTACAACAAAACCACTTGGCTCACCAAATTTCGTTCTTCTAGGTTAAACCGTTTGTTTGCAGTAACCGTTTTCATTTTTACGTTTCACTCTGTTTTCTCCTATAGCAATACATGTATTTGGAACTCTAAATCAAACACGGTTTGTGCAAGCTCTTTGAAACTTTACACAATAAAGTAGTTTCAAGTTCTATCTCTATGGTTTGTTTGCTGTTGATGTAGCCCTAAGCAAAGACTGGCGAAAATCCCTTTCATTTAAAGGGGTTCCAAGCTTCCATAAAACTACGAGTTGCCTGAAATCTCAGCAAACATTTTTTCACCCAATCTTGATGATTCTTTCAGGTAATGATCAGTACACCAAAACCACTTGGCTCACCAAATTTTGTTCTTTTAGGTTAAACCGTTCGTTTGCAGTAACCGTTTTCATTTTTAGGTTTCACTCTGTTTTCTCCTATAGGGATACATGTATTTGGAACTCTAAATCAAACACGGTTTGTGCTAGCTCTTTGAAATTGGACACAATAAAGCAGTTTCAAGTTCTATCTCTATGGTTTTTTTGCTGTTGATGTAGCCCTAAGCAGAAACTGGCGAAAATCACTTTCATGGAAAGGGGTTGCCAAGCTTCCAAAAAACTACGAGTTGCCTGAAATCTCAGCAAACATTTTTTCACCCAATCTTGATGATTTTTTCAGGTAATGATCAGTACACCAAAACCACTTGGCTCAACAAATTTCGTTCTTTTAGGTTAAACCGTTCATTTGCAGTAACCGTTTACATTTTAAGTTTCACTCTGTTTTCTCCTATAAGGATACATGTATTTGGAACACTAAATCAAACACGGTTTGTGCTAGCTCTTTGAAATTTGACACAATAAAGCAGTTTCAAGTTCTATCTCTATGGTTTGTTTGCTGTTGCATTAGCCCTATGTAGAGACTGGCGAAAAGTACTTTCATGGAAAGGGGTTGCCAAGCTTCCAAAAAACTACGAGTTGCCTGAAATCTCAGCAAACATTTTTTCACCCAATCTTGATGATTCTTTCAGGTAATAATCAGTACACCAAAACCACTTGGCTCACCAAATTTCCTTCTTCTAGGGTAAACCGTTCGTTTGCAGTAACCGTTTTCATTTTTAGGTTTCACTCTGTTTCCTCCTATAGGGATACATGTATTTGGAACTCTAAATCAAACACGGTTTGTGCTAGCTCTTTGAAACTTGACACAATAAAGCAGTTTCAAATTCTATCTCTATGGTTTGTTTGCTGTTGATGTAGCCCTAAGCAGAGACTGGCGAAAATCACTTTCATGGAAAGGGGTTGCCAATGTTCCAAAAAACTACGAGTTGCCTGAAATCTCAGCAAACATTTTTTCACCCAATCTTGATGATTCTTTCAGGTAATGATCAGTACACCAAAACCACTTGGCTCACCAAATTTCGTTCTTCTTGGTTAAACCGTTCGTTTGCAGTAACCGTTTTCAATTTTAGGTTTCACTCTGTTCTCTCATATAGGGATACATGTATTTGGAACTCTATATCAAACACGGTTTGTGCTAGCTCTTTGAAACTTGACACAATAAAGCAGTTTCAAGTTCTATCTCTATGGTTTCTCTGCTCTTGATGTAGCCCTAAGCAGAAACTGGCGAAAATCACTTTCATGGAAAGGGGTTGCCAAGCTTCCAAAAAACTACGAGTTGCCTGAAATCTCAGCAAACATTTTTTAACCCAAACTTGATGATTCTTTCAGGTAATGATCAGTACACCAAAACCACTTGGCTCACCAAATTTCGTTCTTCTAGGTTAAACCGTTCGTTTGCAGTAACCGTTTACATTTTTAGGTTTCACTCTGTTTTCTAGTACAGGGATACATGTATTTGGAACTCTAAATCAAACACGGTTTGTGCTAGCTCTTTGAAACTTGACACAATAAAGTAGTTTCAAGTTCTATCTCTATGGTTTGTTTGCTGTTGATGTAGCCCTAAGCAGAGACTGGCGAAAATCACTTTCATTTAAAGGGGTTCCAAGCTTCCAAAAAACTACGAGTTGCCTGAAATCTCAGCAAACATTTTTTCACAAAATCTTGATGATTCTTTCAGGTAATGATCAGTACTCCAAAACCACTTGGCTCAACATATTTTGTTCTTTTAGGTTAAACCGTTCATTTGCAGTAACCGTTTACATTTTTAGGTTTCACTCTGTTTTCTCGTATAGGGATACATGTATTTGGAACTCTAAATCAAACACGGTTTGTGCTAGCTCTTTGAAACTTGACATAATAAAGCAGTTTCAAGTTCTATCTCTATGGTTTGTTTGCTGTTGATGTAGCCCTAAGCAGAGACTGGCGAAAATCACTTTCATGGAAAGGGGTTGCCAAGCTTCCAAAAACCTACGAGTTTCCTGAAATCTCAGCAAACATTTTTTCACCCAATCTTGATGATTCTTTCAGGTAATCATCAGTACAACAAAACCACTTGGCTCACCAAATTTCGTTCTTTTAGGTTAAACCGTTCGTTTGCAGTAACCGTTTTCATTTTTAGGTTTCACTCTGTTCTCTCCTATAGGGATACAGGTGTTTGGAACTCTAAATCAAACACTGTTTGTGCTAGATCTTAGAAATTACACACAATAAAGCAGTTTCAAGTTCTATCTCTATGGTTTGTTTGCTGTTGATGTAGCCCTAAGCAGAGACTGGCGAAAAACACTTTCATTTAAAGAAGTTCCAAGCTTCCAAAAAAACTACGAGTTGCCTGAAATCTCAGCAAACATTTTTTCAACCAATCTTGATGATTCTTTCAGGTAAAGATCAGTACACCAAAACCACTTGGCTCACCAAAATTCGTTCTTCCAGGTTAACCGTTCATTTGCATTAACCGTTTTCATTTTTAGGTTTCACTCTGTTTTCTCCTATAGGGATACATGTATGTGGAACTCTAAATCAAACACGGTTTGTGCTAGCTCTTTGAAACTTGACACAATAAAGCAGTTTCAAGTTCTATCTCTATGGTTTGTTTGCTGTTGATGTAGCCCTAAGCAGAGACTGGTGAAAATCACTTTCATTTAAAGGGGTTGCCAAGCTTCCAAAAAACTAAGAGTTGCCTGAAATATCAGAAAACATTTTTTCACCCAATCTTGATAATTCTTTCAGGTAATGATCAGTACACCAAAACCACTTGGCTCACCAAATTTCTTTTTTCTAGGTTAAACCGTTCGTTTGCAGTAACCGTTTTGATTTTTAGGTTTCACTCTGTTTTCTCCTATAGGGATACATGTATTTGGAGTATAAATCAAACACGGTTTGTGCTAGCTCTTTGAAACTTGACACAATAAAGCAGTTTCAAGTTCTATCTCTATGGTTTGATTGTTGTTGATGTAGCCCGAAGCAGAGACTGGTGAAAATCACTTTCATTTAAAGGGGTTGCCAAGCTTCCAAAAAACTACGAGTTGCCTGAAATATCAGCAAACATTTCTTCACCCAATCTTGATGATTCTTTCAGGTAATGATCAGTACACCAAAACCACTTGGCTCACCAAATTTCGTTCTTCTAGGTTAAACCGTTCGTTTGCAGTAACCGTTTTCATTTTTAGGTTTCACTCTGTTTTCTCCTATAGGGATACATGTATTTGGAACTCTAAATCAAACACGGTTTGTGCTAGCTCTTTGAAACTTGACACAATAAAGCAGTTTCAAGTTCTATCTCTATGGTTTGTTTGCTGTTGATGTAGCCCTAAGCAGAGACTGGTGAAAATCACTTTCATTTAAAGGGGTTGCCAAGCTTCCAAAAAACTACGAGTTGCCTGAAATCTCAGCAAACATTTCTTCACCCAATCTTGATGATTCTTTCAGGTAATGATCAGTACACCAAAACCACTTGGCTCACTCAATTTCGTTCTTCTAGATTAAACCGTTCGTTTGCAGTAACCGTTGCCATTTTTAGGTTTCACTATTTTTTCTCCTATATGGATACATGTATTTGGAACTCTAAATCAAACACGGTTTGTGCTAGCTCTTTGAAACTTGACACAATAAAGCAGTTTCAAGTTCTATCTCTATGGTTTGTTTGCTGTTGATGTAGCCCTAAGCAGAGACTGGCGAAAATCACTTTCATTTAAAGGGGTTCTAAGCTTCCAAAATACTATGAGTTGCCTGTAATCTCTGCAAACATTTTTTCACCCAATCTTGATGATTCTTTCAGGTAATGATCAGTACACCAAAACCACCTGGCTCACCAAATTTTGTTCTTCCAGGTTAAACCGTTCGTTTGCAGTAACCGTTTTCATTTTTAGGTTTCACTCTGTTTTCTCCTATAGGGATACATATATTTGGAACTCTAAATCAAACACGGTTTGTGCTAGCTCTTTGAAACTTGACACAGTAAAGCAGTATCAAGTTCTATCTCTATGGTTTGTTTGCTGTTGATGTAGCCCTAAGCAGAGACTGGCGAAAATCACTTTCATGGAAAGGGGTTGCCAATCTTCCAAAAAACTACGAGTTGCCTGAAATCTCAGCAAACATTTTTTCACCCAATCTTGATGATTCTTTCAGGTAATGATGAGTACACCAAAACCACTTGGCTCACCAAATTTCGTTCTTCTAGGTTAAACCGTTCGTTTGCAGTAACCGTTTTCTTTTTTACGTTTCACTCTGTTTTCTCCTATAGCGATACATGTATTTGGAACTCTAAATCAAACACGGTTTGTGCAAGCTCTTTGAAACTTGACACAATAAAGTAGTTTCAAGTTCTATCTCTATGGTTTGTTTGCTGTTGATGTAGCCCTAAGCAAAGACTGGTGAAAATCCCTTTCATTTAAAGGGGTTCCAAGCTTCCAAAAAACTACGAGTTGCCTGAAATCTCAGCAAACATTTTTTCACCCAATCTTGATGATTCTTTCAGGTAATGATCAGTACACCAAAACCACTTGGCTCACCAAATTTTGTTCTTTTAGGTTAAACCTTTCGTTTGCAGTAACCGTTTTCATTTTTAGGTTTCACTCTGTTTTCTCCTATAGGGATACATGTATTTGGAACTCTAAATCAAACACGGTTTGTGCTAGCTCTTTGAAATTGGACACAATAAAGCAGTTTCAAGTTCTATCTCTATGGTTTTTTTGCTGTTGATGTAGCCCTAAGCAGAAACTGGCGAAAATCACTTTCATGGAAAGGGGTTGCCAAGCTTCCAAAAAACTACGAGTTGCCTGAAATCTCAGCAAACATTTTTTAACCCAAACTTGATGATTCTTTCAGGTAATGATCAGTACACCAAAACCACTTGGCTGACCATATTTCGTTCTTCTAGGTTAAACCGTGCGTTTGCAGTAATCGTTTTCATTTTTAGGTTTCACTCTGTTTTCTCCTATAGGGATACATGTATTTGGAACTCTAAGTCAAACACGGTTTGTGCTAGCTCTTTGAAACTTGACACAATAAAGCAGTTTCAAGTTCTATCTCTATGGTTTGTTTGCTGTTGATGTAGCCCTAAGCAGAGACTGGCGAAAATCACTTTCATTTAAAGGGGTTGCAAGCTTCCAAAAAACTACGAGTTGCCTGAAATCTCAGCAAACATTTTTTCACCCAATCTTGGTGATTTTTTCAGGTAATGATCAGTACACCAAAACCACTTGGCTCAACAAATTTCGTTCTTTTAGGTTACACCGTTCATTTGCAGTAACCGTTTACATTTTAAGTTTCACTCTGTTTTCTCCTATAAGGATACATGTATTTGGAACACTAAATCAAACACGGTTTGTGCTAGCTCTTTGAAATTTGACACAATAAAGCAGTTTCAAGTTCTATCTCTATGGTTTGTTTGCTGTTGCATTAGCCCTAAGTAGAGACTGGCGAAAAGTACTTTCATGGAAAGGGGTTGCCAAGCTTCCAAAAAACTACGAGTTGCCTGAAATCTCAGCAAACATTTTTTCACCCAATCTTGATGATTCTTTCAGGTAATAATCAGTACACCAAAACCACTTGGCTCACCAAATTTCCTTCTTCTAGGTTAAACCGTTCGTTTGCAGGAACCGTTTTCATTTTTAGGTTTCACTCTGTTTCCTCCTATAGGGATACATGTATTTGGAACTCTAAAACAAACACGGTTTGTGCTAGCTCTTTGAAACTTGACACAATAAAGCAGTTTCAAGTTCTATCTCTATGGTTTGTTTGCTGTTGATGTAGCCCTAAGCAGAGACTGGCGAAAATCACTTTCATGGAAAGTGGTTGCCAAGCTTCCAAAAAACTACGAGTTGCCTGAAATCTCAGCAAACATTTTTTCACCCAATCTTGATGATTCTTTCAGGTAATGATCAGTACACCAAAACCACTTGGCTCACCAAATTTCGTTCTTCTTGGTTAAACCGTTCGTTTGCAGTAACCGTTTTCATTTTTAGGTTTCACTCTGTTTTCTCCTATAGGGATACATGTATTTGGAACTCTAAATCAAACACGGTTTGTGCTAGCTCTTTGAAACTTGACACAATAAAGCAGTTTCAAGTTCTATCTCTATGGTTTGTTTGCTGTTGATGTAGCCCTAAGCAGAGACTGGTGAAAACCACTTTCATGGAAAGGGGTTGCCAAGCTTCTAAAAAACTACGAGTTGCCTGAAATCTCAGCAAACATTTTTTCACCCAATCTTGATGATTCTTTCAGGTAATGATCAGTACACCAAAACCATTTGCTGACCATATTTCCTTCTTCTAGGTTAAACCGTTCGTTTGCAGTAACCGTTTTCATTTTTAGGTTTCAGTCTGTTTTCTCCTATAGGGATACATGTATTTGGAACTCAAAATCAAACACGGTTTGTGCTAGCTCTTTGAAATTTGACACAATAAAGCAGTTTCAAGTTCTATCTCTATGGTTTGTTTGCTGTTGAATTAGCCCTAAGTAGAGACTGGCGAAAAGTACTTTCATGGAAAGGGGTTGCCAAGCTTCCAAAAAACTACGAGTTGCCTGAAATCTCAGCAAACATTTTTTCACCCAATCTTGATGATTCTTTCAGGTAATAATCAGTACACCAAAACCACTTGGCTCACCAAAATTCGTTCTTCCAGGTTAACCGTTCATTTGCATTAACCGTTTTCATTTTTAGGTTTCACTCTGTTTTCTCCTATAGTGATACATGTATGTGGAACTCTAAATCAAACACGTTTTGTGCTAGCTCTTTGAAACTTGACACAATAAAGCAGTTTCAAGTTCTATCTCTATGGTTTGTTTGCTGTTGATGTAGCCCTAAGCAGAGACTGGTGAAAATCACTTTCATTTAAAGGGGTTGCCAAACTTCCAAAAAACTAAGAGTTGCCTGAAATATCAGAAAACATTTTTTCACCCAATCTTGATAATTCTTTCAGGTAATGATCAGTACACCAAAACCACTTGGCTCACCAAATTTCTTTTTTCTAGGTTAAACCGTTCGTTTGCAGTAACCGTTTTCAATTTTAGGTTTCACTCTGTTTTCTCCTATAGGGATACATGTATTTGGAGTATAAATCAAACACGGTTTGTGCTAGCTCTTTGAAACTTGACACAATAAAGCAGTTTCAAGTTCTATCTCTATGGTTTGTTTGATGTTGATGTAGCCCTAAGCAGAGACTGGTGAAAATGACTTTCATTTAAAGGGGTTGCCAAGCTTCCAAAAAACTACGAGTTGCCTGAAATATCAGCAAACATTTCTTCACCCAATCTTGATGATTCTTTCAGGTAATGATCAGTACACCAAAACCACTTGGCTCACCAAATTTCTTTTTTCTAGGTTAAACCGTTCGTTTGCAGTAACCGTTTTCATTTTTAGGTTTCACTCTGTTTTCTCCTATAGGGATACATGTATTTGGAACTCTAAATCAAACACGGTTTGTGCTAGCTCTTTGAAACTTGACACAATAAAGCAGTTTCAAGTTCTATCTCTATGGTTTGTTTGCTGTTGATGTAGCCCTAAGCAGAGACTGGTGAAAATCACTTTCATTTAAAGGGATTGCCAAGCTTCCAAAAAACTACGAGTTGCCTGAAATATCAGCAAACATTTCTTCACCCAATCTTGATGATTCTTTCAGGTAATGATCAGTACACCAAAACCACTTGGCTCACTCAATTTCGTTCTTCTAGATTAAACCGTTCGTTTGCAGTAACCGTTTCCATTTTTAGGTTTCACTCTTTTTTCTCCTATATGGATACATGTATTTGGAACTCTAAATCAAACACGGTTTGTGCTAGGTCTTTGAAACTTGACACAATAAAGCAGTTTCAAGTTCTATCTCTATGGTTTGTTTGCTGTTGATGTAGCCCTAAGCAGAGACTGGCGAAAATCACTTTCATTTAAAGGGGTTCTAAACTTCCAAAATACTATGAGTTGCCTGTAATCTCAGCAAACATTTTTTCACCCAATCTTGATGATTCTTTCAGGTAATGATCAGTACACCAAAACCACCTGGCTCACCAAATTTTGTTCTTCCAGGTTAAACCGTTCGTTTGCATTAACCGTTTTCATTTTTAGGTTTCACTCTGTTCTCTCCTATAGGGATACATGTATTAGGAACTCTAAATCAAACACGGTTTGTGCTAGCTCTTTGAAACTTGACACAATAAAGCAGTTTCAAGTTCTATCTCTATGGTTTCTCTGCTCTTGATGTAGCCCTAAGCAGAAACTGGCGAAAATCACTTTCATGGAAAGGGGTTGCCAAGCTTCCAAAAAACTACGAGTTGCCTGAAATCTCAGCAAACATTTTTTCACCCAAACTTGATGATTCTTTCAGGTAAAGATCAGTACACCAAAACCACTTGGCTCACCATATTTCGTTCTTCTAGGTTAAACCGTTCGTTTGCAGTAACCGTTTACATTTTTAGGTTTCACTCTGTTTTCTCCTATAGGGATACATGTATTTGGAACTCTAAATCAAACACGGTTTGTGCTAGCTCTTTGAAACTTGACACAATAAAGTAGTTTCAAGTTCTATCTCTATGGTTTGTTTGCTGTTGATGTAGCCCTAAGCAGAGACTGGCGAAAATCACTTTCATTTAAAGGGGTTCCAAGTTTCCAAAAAAATACGAGTTGCCTGAAATCTCAGCAAACATTTTTTCACAAAATCTTGATGATTCTTTCAGGTAATGATCAGTACACCAAAACCACTTGGCTCAACATATTTTGTTCTTTTAGGTTAAACCGTTCATTTGCAGTAACCGTTTACATTTTTAGGTTTCACTCTGTTTTCTCCTATAGGGATACATGTATTTGGAACTCTAAATCAAACACGGTTTGTGCTAGCTCTTTGAAATTTGACACAAGAAAGCAGTTTCAAGTTCTGTCTCTATGGTTTGTTTGCTGTTGAATTAGCCCTAAGTAGAGACTGGCGAAAAGTACTTTCAAGGAAAGGGGTTGCCAAGCTTCCAAAAAACTACGAGTTGCCTGAAATCTCAGCAAACATTTTTTCACCCAATCTTGATGATTCTTTCAGGTAATGATCAGTACACCAAAACCACTTGGCTCACCAAATTTCGTTCTTCTAGGTTAAACCGTTCGTTTGCAGTAACCGTTTTCATTTTTAGGTTTCAGTCTGTTTTCTCCTATAGGGATACATGTATTTGGAACTCAAAATCAAACACGGTTTGTGCTAGCTCTTTGAAACTTGACACAATAAACAGTTTCAAGTTCTATATCTATGGTTTGTTTGCTGTTGATGGAGCCCTAAGCAGAGACTGGCGAAAATCACTTTCATTTAAAGGGGTTCCAAGCTTCCAAAATACTACGAGTTGCCTGAAATCTAAGCAAACATTTTTTCACCCAATCTTGATGATTTTTTCAGGTAATGATCAGTACACCAAAACCACTTGGCTCAACAAATTTCGTTCTTTTAGGTTAAACCGTTCATTTGCAGTAACCGTTTACATTTTAAGTTTCACTCTGTTTTCTCCTATAAGGATACATGTATTTGGAACACTAAATCAAACACGGTTTGTGCTAGCTCTTTGAAATTTGACACAATAAAGCAGTTTCAAGTTCTATCTCTATGGTTTGTTTGCTGTTGAATTAGCCCTATGTAGAGACTGGCGAAAAGTACTTTCATGGAAAGGGGTTGCCAAGCTTCCAAAAAACTACGAGTTGCCTGAAATCTCAGCAAACATTTTTTCACCCAATCTTGATGATTCTTTCAGGTAATAATCAGTACACCAAAACCACTTGGCTCACCAAATTTCCTTTTTCTAGGTTAAACCGTTCGTTTGCAGTAACCGTTTTCATTTTTAGGTTTCACTCTGTTTCCTCCTATAGGGATACATGTATTTGGAACTCTAAATCAAACACGGTTTGTGCTAGCTCTTTGAAACTTGACACAATAAAGCAGTTTCAAGTTCTATCTCTATGGTTTGTTTGCTGTTGATGGAGCCCTAAGCAGAGACTGGCGAAAATCACTTTCATTTAAAGGGGTTCCAAGTTTCCAAAATACTACGAGTTGCCTGAAATCTCAGCAAACATTTTTTCACCCAATCTTGATGATTTTTTCAGGTAATGATCAGTACACCAAAACCACTTGGCTCAACAAATTTCGTTCTTTTAGGTTAAACTGTTCATTTGCAGTAACCGTTTACATTTTTAGGTTTCACTCTGTTTTCTCTTATAGGGATACATGTATTTGGAACTCTAAATCAAACACGGTTTTTGCTAGCTCTTTGAAATTTGACACAATAAAGCAGTTTCAAGTTCTATCTTAATGGTTTGTTTGCTGTTGAATTAGCCCTAAGTAGAGACT
>NW_027521889.1:0-45569 GCF_052094955.1 Ictidomys tridecemlineatus | reverse complement strand
ATAGAGATAGAACTTGAAACTGCTTTATTGTGTCAAGTTTCAAAGAGCTAGCACAAACCGTGTTTGATTTAGAGTTCCAAATACATGTATCCCTATAGGAGAAAACAGAGTGAAACCTCAAAATGAAACCGGTTACTGCCAACGAACGGTTTAACCTAGAAGAACGAAATTTGGCGAGCCAAGTGGGATTGGTGTACTGATCATTACCTGAAAGTTTCATCAAGATTGGGTGAAAAAGTGTGTGCTGAGATTTCAGGCAACTCGTAGTTTTTTGGAAGCTTGGCAGGCCCTTTCCATGAAAGTGATTCTCGCCAGTCTCTGCTTAGGGCTACATCAACAGCAAACAAACCATAGAGATAGAACTTGAAACTGCTTTAGTGTGTCAAGTTTCAAAGAGCTAGCACAAACCGTGTTTGATTTAGAGTTCCAAATACATGTATCCCTATAGGAGAAAACAGAGTGAAACCTCAAAATGAAACCGGTTACTGCCAACGAACGGTTTAACCTAGAAGAACGAAATTTGGCCAGCCAAGTGGGATTGGTGTACTGATCATTACCTGAAAGTTTCATCAAGATTGGGTGAAAAAGTGTGTGCTGAGATTTCAGGCAACTCGTAGTTTTTTGGAAGCTTGGCAGGCCCTTTCCATGAAAGTGATTCTCGCCAGTCTCTGCTTAGGGCTACATCAACAGCAAACAAACCATAGAGATAGAACTTGAAACTGCTTTATTGTGTCAAGTTTCAAAGAGCTAGCACAAACCGTGTTTGATTCAGAGTTCCAAATACATGTATCCCTGTAGGAGAAAACAGAGTGAAACCAAAAATGAAACCGGTTACTGCCAACGAACCGTTTAACCTAGAAGAACAAACTTTGGCGATCCAAGTAAGATTGGTATACTGATCATTACCTGAAAGTTTCATCAAGATTGGGTGAAAAAGTGTGTGCTGAGATTTCAGGCAACTCGTAGTTTTTTGGAAGCTTGGCAGGCCCTTTCCATGAAAGTGATTCTCGCCAGTCTCTACTTAGGGCTACATCAACAGAAAACAAACCATAGAGATAGAACTTGAAACTGCTTTATTGTGTCAAGTTTCAAAGAGCTAGCACAAACCGTGTTTGATTTAGAGTTCCAAATACATGTATCCCTATAGGAGAAAACATAGTGAAACCTCAAAATGAAACCGGTTACTGCCAACGAACGGTTTAACCTAGAGAACGAAATTTGGCGAGCCAAGTGGGATTGGTGTACTGATCATTACCTGAAAGTTTCATCAAGATTGGGTGAAAAAGTGTGTGCTGAGATTTCAGGCAACTCGTAGTTTTTTGGAAGCTTGGCATGCCCTTTCCATGAAAGTGATTCTCGCCAGTCTCTGCTAAGGGCTACATCAACAGCAAACAAACGATAGAGATAGAATTTGACACTGCTTTATTGTGTCAAGTTTCAAAGAGCTAGCACAAACCGTGTTTGACTTAGAGTTCCAAATACATGTATCCCTATAGGAGAAAACAGAGTGAAACCTCAAAATGAAACCGGTTACTGCCAACCAACGGTTTAACCTAGAAGAACGAAATTTGGCGAGCCAAGTGGGATTGGTGTACTGATCATTACCTGAAAGTTTCATCAAGATTGGGTGAAAAAGTGTGTGCTGAAATTTCAGGCAACTCCTAGTTTTTTGGAAGTTGGCAGGCCCTTTCCATGAAAGTGATTCTCGACAGTCTCTGCTTAGGGCTACATCAACAGCAAACAAACCTTAGAGATAGAACTTGAAACTGCTTTAGTGTGTCAAGTTTCAAAGAGCTAGCACAAACCGTGTTTGATTCAGAGTTCCAAATACATGTATCCCTATAGGAGAAAACAGAGTGAAACCAAAAATGAAACCGGTTACTGCCAACGAACGGTTTAACCTATAAGAACAAACTTTGGCGATCCAAGTAAGATTGGTATACTGATCATTACCTGAAAGTTTCATCAAGATTGGGTGAAAAAGTGTGTGCTGAGATTTCAGGCAACTCGTAGTTTTTTGGAAGCTTGGCAGGCCCTTTCCATGAAAGTGATTCTCGCCAGTCTCTACTTAGGGCTACATCACAGAAAACAAACCATAGAGATAGAACTTGAAACTGCTTTATTGTGTCAAGTTTCAAAGAGCTAGCACAAACCGTGTTTGATTTAGAGTTCCAAATACATGTATCCCTATAGGAGAAAACATAGTGAAACCTCAAAATGAAACCGGTTACTGCCAACGAACGGTTTAACCTAGAGAACGAAATTTGGCGAGCCAAGTGGGATTGGTGTACTGATCATTACCTGAAAGTTTCATCAAGATTGGGTGAAAAAGTGTGTGCTGAGATTTCAGGCAACTCGTAGTTTTTAGGAAGCTTGGCAGGCCCTTTCCATGAATGCGATTCTAGCCAGTCTCTGGTTAGGGCTACATCAACAGCAAACAAATCATAGAGATAGAACTTGAAACTGCTTTAGTGTGTCAAGTTTCAAAGAGCTAGCACAAACCGTGTTTGATTTAGAGTTCCAAATACATGTATCCCTATAGGAGAAAACAGGGTGAAACCTCAAAATGAAACCGGTTACTGCCAACGAACGGTTCAACATAGAAGAACGAAATTTGGCGAGCCTAGTGGGATTGGTGTACTGATCATTACCTGAAAGTTTCATCAAGATTGGGCGAAAAGTGTGTACTGAGATTTCAGGCAACTCGTAGTTTTTAGGAAGCTTGGCAGGCCCTTTCCATGAAAGTGATTCTCGCCAGTCTCTGGTTAGGGCTACATCAACAGCAAACAAACATAGAGATAGAACTTGATACTGCTTTAGTGTGTCAAGTTTCAAAGAGCTAGCACAAACCGTGTTTGATTTAGAGTTCCAAATACATGTATCCCTATAGGAGAAAACAGAGTGAAACCTCAAAATGAAACCGGTTACTGCCAACGAACGATTTAACCTAGAAGAACGAAATTTGGCGAGCCAAGTGGGATTGGTGTACTGATCATTACCTGAAAGTTTCATCAAGATTGGGTGAAAAAGTGTGTGCTGAGATTTCAGGCAACTCGTAGTTTTTGGAAGCTTGGCTGGCCCTTTCCATGAAAGTGATTCTCGCCAGTCTCTGCTTAGGGCTACATCAACAGAAAACAAACCATAGAGATAGAACTTGAAACTGCTTTATTGTGTCAAGTTTCAAAGAGCTAGCACAAACCGTGTTTGATTTAGAGTTCCAAATACATGTATCCCTATAGGAGAAAACAGAGTGAAACCTCAAAATGAAACCGGTTACTGCCAACCAACGGTTTAACCTAGAAGAACGAAATTTGGCGAGCCAAGTGCGATTGGTGTACTGATCATTACCTGAAAGTTTCATCAAGATTGGGTGAAAAAGTGTGTGCTGAGATTTCAGGCAACTCGTAGTTTTTTGGAAGCTTGGCAGGCCCTTTCCATGAAAGTGATTCTTGCCAGTCTCTGCTTAGGGCTACATCAACAGCAAATAAACCATAGAGATAGAACTTGAAACTGCTTTATTGTGTCAAGTTTCAAAGAGCTAGCACAAACCGTGTTTGATTTAGAGTTGCAAATACATGTATCCCTATAGGAGAAAACAGAGTGAAACCTCAAATTGAAACCGGGTTACTGCCAACCAACGGTTTAACCTAGAAGAACGAAATTTGGCGAGCCAAGTGGGATTGGTGTACTGATCATTACCTGAAAGTTTCATCAAGATTGGGTGAAAAAGTGTGTGCTGAGATTTCAGGCAACTCGTAGTTTTTAGGAAGCTTGGCAGGCCCTTTCCATGAAAGTGATTCTCGCCAGTCTCTGGTTAGGGCTACATCAACAGCAAACAAACCATAGAGATAGAACTTGAAACTGCTTTCGTGTGTCCAGTTTCAAAGAGCTAGCACAAACCGTGTTTGATTTAGAGTTCCAAATACATGTATCCCTATAGGAGAAAACAGAGTGAAACCTCAAAATGAAACCGATTACTGCCAACGAACGGTTTTATCTAGAAGAACGAAATTTGGTGAGCCAAGTGGGATTGGTGTACTGATCATTACCTGAAAGTTTCATCAAGATTGGGTGAAAAAGTGTGTGCTGAGATTTCAGGCAACTCGTAGTTTTTTGGAAGCTTCGCTGGCCCTTTCCATGAAAGTGATTCTCGCCAGTCTCTGCTTAGGGCTACATCAACAGAAAACAAACCATAGAGATAGAACTTGAAACTGCTTTATTGTGTCAAGTTTCAAAGAGCTAGCACAAACCATGTTTGATTTATAGTTCCAAATACATGTATTTCTATAGGAGAAAACAGAGTGAAACCTCAAAATGAAACCGGTTACTGCAAACGAACGGTTTAACCTAGAAGAACGAAATTTGGCGAGCCAAGTGGGATTGGTGTACTGATCATTACCTGAAAGTTTCATCTAGATTGGGTGAAAAAGTGTGTGCTGAGATTTCAGGCAACTCGTAGTTTTTTGGAAGCTTGGCAGGCCTTTCCATGAAAGTGATTCTCGCCAGTCTCTGCTAAGGGCTACATCAACAGCAAACAAACCATAGAGATAGAATTTGACACTGCTTTATTGTGTCAAGTTTTCAAAGAGCTAGCACAAACCGTGTTTGACTTAGAGTTCCAAATACATGTATCCCTATAGGAGAAAACAGAGTGAAACCTCAAAATGAAACCGGTTACTGCCAACGAACGGTTTAACCTAGAAGAACGAAATTTGGCGAGCCAAGTGGCATTGGTGTACTGATCATTACCTGAATGTTTCATCAAGATTGGGTGAAAAAGTGTGTGCTGAAATTTCAGGCAACTCGTAGTTTTTTGGAAGTTGGCAGGCCCTTTCCATGAAAGTGATTCTCGACAGTCTCTGCTTAGGGCTACATCAACAGCAAACAAACCATAGAGATAGAACTTGAAACTGCTTTAGTGTGTCAAGTTTCAAAGAGCTAGCACAAACCGTGTTTGATTTAGATTTCCAAATACATGTATCCCTATAGGAGAAAACAGAGTGAAACCAAAAATGAAACCAGTTACTGCCAACGAACGGTTTAACCTAGAAGAACAAAATTTTGCGATCCAAGTAAGATTGGTGTACTGATCATTACCTGAAAGTATCATCAAGATTGGGTGAAAAAGTGTTTGCTGAGATTTCAGGCAACTCGTAGTTTTTAGGAAGCTTGGCAGGCCCTTTCCATGAAAGTGATTCTCGCCAGTCTCTGGTTAGGGCTACATCAACAGCAAACAAACCATAGAGATAGAACTTGATACTGCTTTATTGTGTCAAGTTCAAAGAGCTAGCACAAACCGTGTTTGATTTAGAGTTCCAAATACATGTATCCCTATAGGAGAAAACAGAGTGAAACCTCAAAATGAAACCGGTTACTGCCAACGAACGGTTTAACCTAGAAGAACGAAATTTGGCGAGCCAAGTGGGATTGGTGTACTGATCATTACCTGAAAGTTTCATCAAGATTGGGTGAAAAAGTGTGTGCTGAGATTTCAGGCAACTCGTAGTTTTTAGGAAGCTTGGCAGGCCCTTTCCATGAAAGTGATTCTCGCCAGTCTCTGGTTAGGGCTACATCAACAGCAAACAAATCATAGAGATAGAACTTGAAACTGCTTTAGTGTGTCAAGTTTCAAAGAGCTAGCACAAACCGTGTTTGATTTAGAGTTCCAAATACATGTATCCCTATAGGAGAAAAACAGGGTGAAACCTCAAAATGAAACCGGTTACTGCCAACGAACGGTTTAACCTAGAAGAACGAAATTTGGCGAGCCAAGTGGGATTGGTGTACTGATCATTACCTGAAAGTTTCATCAAGATTGGGTGAAAAAGTGTGTACTGAGATTTCAGGCAACTCGTAGTTTTTAGGAAGCTTGGCAGGCCCTTTCCATGAAAGTGATTCTCGCCAGTCTCTGGTTAGGGCTACATCAACAGCAAACAAAACCATAGAGATAGAACTTGATACTGCTTTAGTGTGTGAAGTTTCAAAGAGCTAGCACAAACCGTGTTTGATTTAGAGTTCCAAATACATGTATCCCTATAGGAGAAAACAGAGTGAAACCTCAAAATGAAATCGGTTACTGCCAACGAACGGTTTAACCTAGAAGAACGAAATTTGGCGAGCCAAGTGGGATTGGTGTACTGATCATTACCTGAAAGTTTCATCAAGATTGGGTGAAAAAGTGTGTGCTGAGATTTCAGGCAACTCGTAGTTTTTTGGAAGCTTGGCTGGAGCTTTCCATGAAAGTGATTCTCGCCAGTCTCTGCTTAGGGCTACATCAACAGAAAACAAACCATAGAGATAGAACTTGAAACTGCTTTATTGTGTCAAGTTTCAAAGAGCTAGCACAAACCGTGTTGATTTAGAGTTCCAAATACATGTATCCCTATAGGAGAAAACAGAGTGAAACCTCAAAATGAAACCGGTTACTGCCAACCAACGGTTTAACCTAGAAGAACGAAATTTGGCGAGCCAAGTGCGATTGGTGTACTGATCATTACATGAAAGTTTCATCAAGATTGGGTGAAAAAGTGTGTGCTGAGATTTCAGGCAACTCGTAGTTTTTTGGAAGCTTGGCAGGCCCTTTCCATGAAAGTGATTCTCGCCAGTCTCTGCTTAGGGCTACATCAACAGCAAACAAACCATAGAGATAGAACTTGAAACTGCTTTATTGTGTCAAGTTTCAAAGAGCTAGCAAAAACCGTGTTTGATTGAGAGTTCCAAATACATGTATCCCTATAGGAGAAAACAGAGTGAAACCTCAAAATGAAACCGGTTACTGCCAACCAACGGTTAAACCTAGAAGAACTAAATTTGGCGAGCCAAGTGGGATTGGTGTACTGATCATTACCTGAAAGTTTCATCAAGATTGGGTGAAAAAGTGTGTGCTGAGATTTCAGGCAACTCGTAGTTTTTAGGAAGATTGGCAGGCCCTTTCCATGAAAGTGATTCTCGCCAGTCTCTGGTTAGGGCTACATCAACAACAAACAAACTATAGAGATAGAACTTGAAACTGCTTTTGTGTGTCAAGTTTCAAAGAGCTAGCACAAACCATGTTTGATTTTAGAGTTCCAAATACATGTATCCCTATAGGAGGAAAACAGAGTGAAACCTCAAAATGAAACCGGTTACTGCCAACCAACGGTTTAACCTAGAAGAACGAAATTTGGCGAGCCAAGTGGGATTGGTGTACTGATCATTACCTGAAAGTTTCATCAAGATTGGGTGAAAAAGTGTGTGCTGAGATTTCAGGCAACTCGTAGTTTTTAGGAAGCTTGGCAGGCCCTTTCCATGAAAGTGATTCTCGCCAGTCTCTGGTTAGGGCTACATCAACAGCAAACAAACGATAGAGATAGAACTTGAAACTCCTTTAGTGTGTCAAGTTTCAAAGAGCTAGCACCAAACCGTGTTTGATTTAGAGTTCCAAATACATGTATCCCTATAGGAGGAAAACAGAGTGAAACCTCAAAATGAAACCGGATACTGCCAAAGAACGGTTTAACCTAGAAGAACGAAATTTGGCGAGCCAAGTGGGATTGGTATACTGATCATTACCTGAAAGTTTCATCAAGATTGGGTGAAAAAGTGTGTGCTGAGATTTCAGGCAACTCGTAGTTTTTTGGAAGCTTGGCTGGCCCTTTCCATGAAAGTGATTCTCGCCAGTCTCTGCTTAGGGCTACATCAACAGAAAACAAACCATAGAGATAGAACTTGAAACTGCTTTATTGTGTCAAGTTTCAAAGAGCTAGCACAAACCGTGTTTGATTTAGAGTTCCAAATACATGTATCCCTATAGGAGAAAACAGAGTGAAACCTCAAAATGAAACCGGTTACTGCCAACGAACGGTTTAACCTAGAAGAACGAAATTTGGCGAGCCAAGTGGGATTGGTGTACTGATCATTACCTGAAAGTTTCATCAAGATTGGGTGAAAAAGTGTGTGCTGAGATTTCAGGCAACTCGTAGTTTTTTGGAAGCTTGGCAGGCCCTTTCCATGAAAGTGATTCTCGCCAGTCTCTGGTTAGGGCTACATCAACAGCAAACAAATCATAGAGATAGAACTTGAAACTGCTTTAGTGTGTCAAGTTTCAAAGAGCTAGCACAAACCGTGTTTGATTTAGAGTTCCAAATACATTTATCCCTATAGGAGAAAACAGGGTGAAACCTCAAAATGAAACCGGTAACTGCCAACGAACGGTTTAACCTAGAAGAACGAAATTTGGCGAGCCAAGTGGGATTGGTGTACTGATCATTACCTGAAAGTTTCATCAAGATTGGGTGAAAAAGTGTGTACTGAGATTTCAGGCAACTCGTAGTTTTTAGGAAGCTTGGCAGGCCCTTTCATGAAAGTGATTCTCGCCAGTCTCTGGTTAGGGCTACATCAACAGCAAACAAACCATAGAGATAGAACTTGATACTGCTTTAGTGTGTCAAGTTCAAAGAGCTAGCACAAACCGTGTTTGATTTAGAGTTCCAAATACATGTATCCCTATAGGAGAAAACAGAGTGAAACCTCAAATGAAACCCGGTTACTGCCAACGAACGGTTTAACCTAGAAGAACGAAATTTGGCGAGCCAAGTGGCATTGGTGTACTGATCATTACCTGAAAGTTTCATCAAGATTGGGTGAAAAAGTGTGTGCTGAGATTTCAGGCAAATCGTAGTTTTTAGGAAGCTTGGCAGGCCCTTTCCATGAAGTGATTCTCGCCAGTCTCTGGTTAGGGCTACATCAACAACAAACAAACGATAGAGATAGAACTTGAAACTGCTTTAGTGTGTCAAGTTTCAAAGAGCTAGCACAAACCGTGTTTGATTTAGAGTTCCAAATACATGTATCCCTATAGGAGAAAACAGGGTGAAACCTCAAAATGAAACCGGTTACTGCCAACGAACGGTTTAACCTAGAAGAACGAAATTTGGCGAGCCAAGTGGGATTGGTGTACTGATCATTAACTGAAAGTTTCATCAAGATTGGGTGAAAAAGTGTGTACTGAGATTTCAGGCAACTCGTAGTTTTTTAGGAGCTTGGCAGGCCCTTTTCATGAAAGTGATTCTCGCCAGTCTCTGGTTAGGGCTACATCAACAGCAAACAAACGATAGAGATAGAACTTGATACTGCTTTAGTGTGTGAAGTTTCAAAGAGCTAGCACAAACCGTGTTTGATTTAGAGTTCCAAATACATGTATCCCTATAGGAGAAAACAGAGTGAAACCTCAAAATAAAACCGGTTACTGCCAACGAACGGTTTAACCTAGAAGAACGAAATTTGGCGAGCCAAGTGGGATTGGTGTACTGATCATTACCTGAAAGTTTTCATCAAGATTGGGTGAAAAAGTGTGTGCTGAGATTTCAGGCAACTCGTAGTTTTTTGGAAGCTTGGCTGCCCTTTCCATGAAAGTGATTCTCGCCAGTCTCTGCTTAGGGCTACATCAACAGAAAACAAACCATAGAGATAGAACTTGAAACTGCTTTATTGTGTCAAGTTTCAAAGAGCTAGCACAAACCGTGTTTGATTTAGAGTTCCAAATACATGTATCCCTATAGGAGAAAACAGAGTGAAACCTCAAAATGAAACCGGTTACTGCCAACCAACGGTTTAACCTAGAAGAACGAAATTTGGCGAGCCAAGTGCGATTGGTGTACTGATCATTACCTGAAAGTTTCATCAAGATTGGGTGAAAAAGTGTGTGCTGAGATTTCAGGCAACTCGTAGTTTTTTGGAAGCTTGGCAGGCCCTTTCCATGAAAGTGATTCTCGCCAGTCTCTGCTTAGGGCTACATCAACAGCAAACAAACCATAGAGATAGAACTTGAAACTGCTTTATTGTGTCAAGTTTCAAAGAGCTAGCAAAATCCGTGTTTGATTGAGAGTTCCAAATACATGTATCCCTATAGGAGAAAACAGAGTGAAACCTCAAAATGAAACCGGTTACTGCCAACCAACGGTTTAACTAGAAGAACGAAATTTGGCGAGCCAAGTGGGATTGGTGTACCGATCATTACCTGAAAGTTTCATCAAGATTGGGTGAAAAAGTGTGTGCTGAGATTTCAGGCAACTCGTAGTTTTTAGGAAGCTTGGCAGGCCCTTTCCATGAAAGTGATTCTCGCCAGTCTCTGGTTAGGGCTACATCAACAACAAACAAACGATAGAGATAGAACTTGAAACTGCTTTATTGTGTCAAGTTTCAAAGAGCTAGCACAAACCGTGTTTGATTTAGAGTTCCAAATACATGTATCCCTATAGGAGAAAACAGAGTGAAACCTCAAAATGAAACCGGTTACTGCCAACCAACGGTTTAACCTAGAAGAACGAAATTTGGCGAGCCAAGTGGGATTGGTGTACTGATCATTACCTGAAAGTTTCATCAAGATTGGGTGAAAAAGTGTGTGCTGAGATTTCAGGCAACTCGTAGTTTTTAGGAAGCTTGGCAGGCCCTTTCCATGAAAGTGATTCTCGCCAGTCTCTGGTTTGGGCTACATCAACAGCAAACAAACGATAGAGATAGAACTTGAAACTCCTTTAGTGTGTCAAGTTTCAAAGAGCTAGCACAAACCGTGTTTGATTTAGAGTTCCAAATACATGTATCCCTATAGGAGAAAACAGAGTGAAACCTCAAAATGAAACCGGATACTGCCAAAGAACGGTTTAACCTAGAAGAACGAAATTTGGCGAGCCAAGTGGGATTGGTATACTGATCATTACCTGAAAGTTTCATCAAGATTGGGTGAAAAAGTGTGTGCTGAGATTTCAGGCAACTCGTAGTTTTTTGGAAGCTTGGCTGGCCCTTTCCATGAAAGTGATTCTCGCCAGTCTCTGCTTAGGGCTACATCAACAGAAAACAAACCATAGAGATAGAACTTGAAACTGCTTTATTGTGTCAAGTTTCAAAGAGCTAGCACAAACCGTGTTTGATTTAGAGTTCCA
Organism: Ictidomys tridecemlineatus; assembly: GCF_052094955.1. NCBI lineage: Eukaryota > Metazoa > Chordata > Mammalia > Rodentia > Sciuridae > Ictidomys > Ictidomys tridecemlineatus. The sequence continues at coordinate 34,650 of NW_027521889.1, read as the reverse complement.
AATACATGTATCCCTATAGGAGAAAACAGAGTGAAACCTCAAAATGAAACCGGTTACTGCCAACGAACGGTTTAACCTAGAAGAACGAAATTTGGCGAGCCAAGTGGGATTGGTGTACTGATCATTACCTGAAAGTTTCATCAAGATTGGGTGAAAAAGTGTGTGCTGAGATTTCAGGCAACTCGTAGTTTTTTGGAAGCTTGGCAGGCCCTTTCCATGAAAGTGATTCTCGCCAGTCTCTGGTTAGGGCTACATCAACAGCAAACAAATCATAGAGATAGAACTTGAAACTGCTTTAGTGTGTCAAGTATCAAAGAGCTAGCACAAACCGTGTTTGATTTAGAGTTCCAAATACATGTATCCCTATAGGAGAAAACAGGGTGAAACCTCAAAATGAAACCGGTTACTGCCAACGAACGGTTTAACCTAGAAGAACAAAATTTGGCGAGCCAAGTGGGATTGGTGTACTGATCATTAACTGAAAGTTTCATCAAGATTGGGTGAAAAAGTGTGTACTGAGATTTCAGGCACTCGTAGTTTTTAGGAAGCTTGGCAGGCCCTTTTCATGAAAGTGATTCTCGCCAGTCTCTGGTTAGGGCTACATCAACAGCAAACAAACGATAGAGATAGAACTTGATACTGCTTTAGTGTGTGAAGTTTCAAAGAGCTAGCACAAACCGTGTTTGATTTAGAGTTCCAAATACATGTATCCCTATAGGAGAAAACAGAGTGAAACCTCAAAATAAAACCGGTTACTGCCAACGAACGGTTTAACCTAGAAGAACGAAATTTGGCGAGCCAAGTGGGATTGGTGTACTGATCATTACCTGAAAGTTTCATCAAGATTGGGTGAAAAAGTGTGTGCTGAGAATTCAGGCAACTCGTAGTTTTTTGGAAGCTTGGCTGGCCCTTTCCATGAAAGTGATTCTCGCCAGTCTCTGCTTAGGGCTACATCAACAGAAAACAAACCATAGAGATAGAACTTGAAACTGCTTTATTGTGTCAAGTTTCAAAGAGCTAGCACAAACCGTGTTTGATTTAGAGTTCCAAATACATGTATCCCTATAGGAGAAAACAGAGTGAAACCTCAAAATGAAACCGGTTACTGCCAACCAACGGTTTAACCTAGAAGAACGAAATTTGGCGAGCCAAGTGGGATTGGTGTACTGATCATTACCTGAAAGTTTCATCAAGATTGGGTGAAAAAGTGTGTGCTGAGATTTCAGGCAACTCGTAGTTTTTTGGAAGCTTGGCAGGCCCTTTCCATGAAAGTGATTCTCGCCAGTCTCTGCTTAGGGCTACATCAACAGCAAACAAACCATAGAGATAGAACTTGAAACTGCTTTATTGTGTCAAGTTTCAAAGAGCTAGCACAAACCGTGTTTGATTTAGAGTTCCAAATAAATGTATCCCTATAGGAGAAAACAGAGTGAAACCTCAAAATGAAACCGGTTACTGCCAACGAACGGTTTAACCTAGAAGAACGAAATTTGGCGAGCCAAGTTGGATTGGTGTACTGATCATTACCTGAAAGTTTCATCAAGATTGGGTGAAAAAGTGTGTGCTGAGATTTCAGGCAACTCGTTGTTTTTTGGAAGCTTGGCAGGCCCTTTCCATGAAAGTGATTCTCGCCAGTCTCTGCTTAGGGCTACATCAACAGCAAACAAACCATAGAGATAGAACTTGAAACTGCTTTATTGTGTCAAGTTTCAAAGAGCTAGCACAAACCGTGTTTGATTTAGAGTTCCAAATACATGTATCCCTATAGGAGAAAACAGAGTGAAACCTCAAAATGAAACCGGTTACTGCCAACGAACGGTTTAACCTAGAAGAACGAAATTTGGCGAGCCAAGTGGGATTGGTGTACTGATCATTACCTGAAAGTTTCATCAAGTTTGGGTGAAAAAGTGTGTGCTGAGATTTCAGGCAACTCGTAGTTTTTTTGAAGCTTGGCGAGCCCTTTCCATGAAAGTTATTCTCGCCAGTCTCTGCTTAGGGCTACATCAACAGCAAACAAACCATAGAGATAGAACTTGAAACTGCTTTATTGTGTCAAGTTTCAAAGAGCTAGCACAAACCGTGTTTGATTTAGAGTTCCAAATTTATGTATCCCTAGAGGAGAAAACAGAGTGAAACCTCAAAATGAAACCGGTTACTGCCAACGAACGGTTTAACCTAGAAGAACGAAATTTGGCGAGCCAAGTGGGATTGGTGTACTGATCATTACCTGAAAGTTTCATCAAGATTGGGTGAAAAAGTGTGTGCTGAGATTTCAGGCAACTCGTAGTTTTTTGGAAGCTTGGCAGGCCCTTTCCATGAAAGTGATTCTCGCCAGTCTCTGCTTAGGGCTACATCAACAGCAAACAAACCATAGAGATAGAACTTGAAACTGCTTTATTGTGTCAAGTTTCAAAGAGCTAGCACAAACCGTGTTTGATTTAGAGTTCCAAATACATGTATCCCTATAGGAGAAAACAGAGTGAAACCTCAAAAATGAAACCGGTTACTGCCAACGAACGGTTTAACCTAGAAGAACTAAATTTGGCGAGCCAAGTTGGATTGGTGTACTGATCATTTCCTGAAAGTTTAATCGAGATTGGGTGAAAAAGTGTGTGCTGAGATTTCAGGCAACTCGTTGTTTTTTGGAAGCTTGGCAGGCCCTTTCCATGAAAGTGATTCTCGCCAGTCTCTGGTTAGGGCTACATCAACAGCAAACAAACCATAGAGATAGAACTTGATACTGCTTTAGTGTGTCAAGTTCAAAGAGCTAGCACAAACCGTGTTTGATTTAGAGTTCCAAATACATGTATCCCTATAGGAGAAAACAGAGTGAAACCTCAAAATGAAACCGGTTACTGCCAACGAACGGTTTAAACTAGAAGAACGAAATTTGGCGAGCCAAGTGGGATTGGTGTACTGATCATTACCTGAAAGTTTCATCAAGATTGGGTGAAAAAGTGTGTGCTGAGATTTCAGGCAAATCGTAGTTTTTAGGAAGCTTGGCAGGCCCTTTCCATGAAAGTGATTCTCGCCAGTCTCCGGTTAGGGCTACATCAACAACAAACAAACGATAGAGATAGAACTTGAAACTGCTTTAGTGTGTCAAGTTTCAAAGAGCTAGCACAAACCGTGTTTGATTTAGAGTTCCAAATACATGTATCCCTATAGGAGAAAACAGGGTGAAACCTCAAAATGAAACCGGTTACTGCCAACGAACGGTTTAACCTAGAAGAACGAAATTTGGCGAGCCAAGTGGGATTGGTGTACTGATCATTAACTGAAAGTTTCATCAAGATTGGGTGAAAAAGTGTGTACTGAGATTTCAGGCAACTCGTAGTTTTTAGGAAGCTTGGCAGGCCCTTTTCATGAAAGTGATTCTCGCCAGTCTCTGGTTAGGGCTACATCAACAGCAAACAAACGATAGAGATAGAACTTGACACTGCTTTAGTGTGTGAAGTTTCAAAGAGCTAGCACAAACCGTGTTTGATTTAGAGTTCCAAATACATGTATCCCTATAGGAGAAAACAGAGTGAAACCTCAAAATAAAACCGGTTACTGCCAACGAACGGTTTAACCTAGAAGAACGAAATTTGGCGAGCCAAGTGGGATTGGTGTACTGATCATTACCTGAAAGTTTCATCAAGATTGGGTGAAAAAGTGTGTGCTGAGATTTCAGGCAACTCGTAGTTTTTTGGAAGCTTGGCTGGCCCTTTCCATGAAAGTGATTCTCGCCAGTCTCTGCTTAGGGCTACATCAACAGAAAACAAACCATAGAGATAGAACTTGAAACTGCTTTATTGTGTCAAGTTTCAAAGAGCTAGCACAAACCGTGTTTGATTTAGAGTTCCAAATACATGTATCCCTATAGGAGAAAACAGAGTGAAACCTCAAAATGAAACCGGTTACTGCCAACCAACGGTTTAACCTAGAAGAACGAAATTTGGCGAGCCAAGTGCGATTGGTGTACTGATCATTACCTGAAAGTTTCATCAAGATTGGGTGAAAAAGTGTGTGCTGAGATTTCAGGCAACTCGTAGTTTTTTGGAAGCTTGGCAGGCCCTTTCCATGAAAGTGATTCTCGCCAGTCTCTGCTTAGGGCTACATCAACAGCAAACAAACCATAGAGATAGAACTTGAAACTGCTTTATTGTGTCAAGTTTCAAAGAGCTAGCAAAATCCGTGTTTGATTGAGAGTTCCAAATACATGTATCCCTATAGGAGAAAACAGAGTGAAACCTCAAAATGAAACCGGTTACTGCCAACCAACGGTTTAACCTAGAAGAACGAAATTTGGCGAGCCAAGTGGGATTGGTGTACCGATCATTACCTGAAAGTTTCATCAAGATTGGGTGAAAAAGTGTGTGCTGAGATTTCAGGCAACTCGTAGTTTTTAGGAAGCTTGGCAGGCCCTTTCCATGAAAGTGATTCTCGCCAGTCTCTGGTTAGGGCTACATCAACAACAAACAAACGATAGAGATAGAACTTGAAACTGCTTTATTGTGTCAAGTTTCAAAGAGCTAGCACAAACCGTGTTTGATTTAGAGTTCCAAATACATGTATCCCTATAGGAGAAAACAGAGTGAAACCTCAAAATGAAACCGGTTACTGCCAACCAACGGTTTAACCTAGAAGAACGAAATTTGGCGAGCCAAGTGGGATTGGTGTACTGATCATTACCTGAAAGTTTCATCAAGATTGGGTGAAAAAGTGTGTGCTGAGATTTCAGGCAACTCGTAGTTTTTAGGAAGCTTGGCAGGCCCTTTCCATGAAAGTGATTCTCGCCAGTCTCTGGTTTAGGCTACATCAACAGCAAACAAACGATAGAGATAGAACTTGAAACTGCTTTATTGTGTCAAGTTTCAAAGAGCTAGCACAAACCGTGTTTGATTTAGAGTTCCAAATACATGTATCCCTATAGGAGAAAACAGAGTGAAACCTCAAAATGAAACCGGATACTGCCAAAGAACGGTTTAACCTAGAAGAACGAAATTTGGCGAGCCAAGTGGGATTGGTATACTGATCATTACCTGAAAGTTTCATCAAGATTGGGTGAAAAAGTGTGTGCTGAGATTTCAGGCAACTCGTAGTTTTTTGGAAGCTTGGCTGGCCCTTTCCATGAAAGTGATTCTCGCCAGTCTCTGCTTAGGGCTACATCAACAGAAAACAAACCATAGAGATAGAACTTGAAACTGCTTTATTGTGTCAAGTTTCAAAGAGCTAGCACAAACCGTGTTTGATTTAGAGTTCCAAATACATGTATCCCTATAGGAGAAAACAGAGTGAAACCTCAAAATGAAACCGGTTACTGCCAACGAACGGTTTAACCTAGAAGAACGAAATTTGGCGAGCCAAGTGGGATTGGTGTACTGATCATTACCTGAAAGTTTCATCAAGATTGGGTGAAAAAGTGTGTGCTGAGATTTCAGGCAACTCGTAGTTTTTTGGAAGCTTGGCAGGCCCTTTCCATGAAAGTGATTCTCGCCAGTCTCTGGTTAGGGCTACATCAACAGCAAACAAATCATAGAGATAGAACTTGAAACTGCTTTAGTGTGTCAAGTATCAAAGAGCTAGCACAAACCGTGTTTGATTTAGAGTTCCAAATACATGTATCCCTATAGGAGAAAACAGGGTGAAACCTCAAAATGAAACCGGTTACTGCCAACGAACGGTTTAACCTAGAAGAACAAAATTTGGCGAGCCAAGTGGGATTGGTGTACTGATCATTAACTGAAAGTTTCATCAAGATTGGGTGAAAAAGTGTGTACTGAGATTTCAGGCACTCGTAGTTTTTAGGAAGCTTGGCAGGCCCTTTTCATGAAAGTGATTCTCGCCAGTCTCTGGTTAGGGCTACATCAACAGCAAACAAACGATAGAGATAGAACTTGATACTGCTTTAGTGTGTGAAGTTTCAAAGAGCTAGCACAAACCGTGTTTGATTTAGAGTTCCAAATACATGTATCCCTATAGGAGAAAACAGAGTGAAACCTCAAAATAAAACCGGTTACTGCCAACGAACGGTTTAACCTAGAAGAACGAAATTTGGCGAGCCAAGTGGGATTGGTGTACTGATCATTACCTGAAAGTTTCATCAAGATTGGGTGAAAAAGTGTGTGCTGAGAATTCAGGCAACTCGTAGTTTTTTGGAAGCTTGGCTGGCCCTTTCCATGAAAGTGATTCTCGCCAGTCTCTGCTTAGGGCTACATCAACAGAAAACAAACCATAGAGATAGAACTTGAAACTGCTTTATTGTGTCAAGTTTTCAAAGAGCTAGCACAAACCGTGTTTGATTTAGAGTTCCAAATACATGTATCCCTATAGGAGAAAACAGAGTGAAACCTCAAAATGAAACCGGTTACTGCCAACCAACGGTTTAACCTAGAAGAACGAATTTGGCGAGCCAAGTGCGATTGGTGTACTGATCATTACCTGAAAGTTTCATCAAGATTGGGTGAAAAAGTGTGTGCTGAGATTTCAGGCAACTCGTAGTTTTTTGGAAGCTTGGCAGGCCCTTTCCATGAAAGTGATTCTCGCCAGTCTCTGCTTAGGGCTACATCAACAGCAAACAAACCATAGAGATAGAACTTGAAACTGCTTTATTGTGTCAAGTTTCAAAGAGCTAGCAAAAACCGTGTTTGATTGAGAGTTCCAAATACATGTATCCCTATAGGAGAAAACAGAGTGAAACCTCAAAATGAAACCGGTTACTGCCAACCAACGGTTTAACCTAGAAGAACGAAATTTGGCGAGCCAAGTGGGATTGGTGTACCGATCATTACCTGAAAGTTTCATCAAGTTTGGGTGAAAAAGTGTGTGCTGAGATTTCAGGCAACTCGTAGTTTTTAGGAAGCTTGGCAGGCCCTTTCCATGAAAGTGATTCTCGCCAGTCTCTGGTTAGGGCTACATCAACAACAAACAAACGATAGAGATAGAACTTGAAACTGCTTTAGTGTGTCAAGTTTCAAAGAGCTAGCACAAACCGTGTTTGATTTAGAGTTCCAAATACATGTATCCCTATAGGAGAAAACAGAGTGAAACCTCAAAATGAAACCGGTTACTGCCAACCAACGGTTTAACCTAGAAGAACGAAATTTGGCGAGCCAAGTGGGATTGGTGTACTGATCATTACCTGAAAGTTTCATCAAGATTGGGTGAAAAAGTGTGTGCTGAGATTTCAGGCAACGCGTAGTTTTTAGGAAGCTTGGCAGGCCCTTTCCATGAAAGTGATTCTCGCCAGTCTCTGGTTAGGGCTACATGAACAACAAACAAACGATAGAGATAGAACTTGAAACTCCTTTAGTGTGTCAAGTTTCAAAGAGCTAGCACAAACCGTGTTTGATTTAGAGTTCCAAATACATGTATCCCTATAGGAGAAAACAGAGTGAAACCTCAAAATGAAACCGGATACTGCCAAAGAACGGTTTAACCTAGAAGAACGAAATTTGGCGAGCCAAGTGGGATTGGTGTACTGATCATTACCTGAAAGTTTCATCAAGATTGGGTGAAAAAGTGTGTACTGAGATTTCAGGCAACTCGTAGTTTTTAGGAAGCTTGGCAGGCCCTTTCCATGAAAGTGATTCTCGCCAGTCTCTGCTTAGGGCTACATCAACAGCAAACAAACCATAGAGATAGAACTTGATACTGCTTTAGTGTGTCAAGTTCAAAGAGCTAGCACAAACCGTGTTTGATTTAGAGTTCCAAATACATGTATCCCTATAGGAGAAAACAGAGTGAAACCAAAAAATGAAACCGGTTACTGCCAACGAACAGTTTAACCTAGAAGAACGAAATTTGGCGAGCCAAGTGGGATTGGTGTACTGATCATTACCTGAAAGTTTCATCAAGATTGGGTGAAAAAGTGTGTGCTGAGATTTCAGGCAACTCGTAGTTTTTAGGAAGCTTGGCAGGCCCTTTCCATGAAAGTGATTCTCGCCAGTCTCTGCTTAGGGCTACATCAACAGCAAACAAATCATAGAGATAGAACTTGAAACTGCTTTAGTGTGTCAAGTTTCAAAGAGCTAGCACAAACCGTGTTTGATTTAGAGTTCCAAATACATGTATCCCTATAGGAGAAAACAGAGTGAAACCTCAAAATGAAACCGGTTACTGCCAACGAACGGTTTAACCTAGAAGAACGAAATTTGGCGAGCCAAGTGGGATTGGTGTACTGATCATTAACTGAAAGTTTCATCAAGATTGGGTGAAAAAGTGTGTACTGAGATTTCAGGCAACTCGTAGTTTTTAGGAAGCTTGGCAGGCCCTTTTCATGAAAGTGATTCTCGCCAGTCTCTGGTTAGGGCTACATCAACAGCAAACAAACCATAGAGATAGAACTTGATACTGCTTTAGTGTGTGAAGTTTCAAAGAGCTAGCACAAACCGTGTTTGATTTAGAGTTCCAAATACATGTATCCCTATAGGAGAAAACAGAGTGAAACCTCAAAATGAAACCGGTTACTGCCAACGAACGTTTAAACTAGAAGAACGAAATTTGGCGAGCCAAGTGGGATTGGTGTACTGATCATTACCTGAAAGTTTCATCAAGATTGGGTGAAAAAGTGTGTACTGAGATTTCAGGCAACTCGTAGTTTTTAGGAAGCTTGGCAGGCCCTTTCCATGAAAGTGATTCTCGCCAGTCTCTGCTTAGGGCTACATCAACAGCAAACAAACCATAGAGATAGAACTTGAAATTGCTTTATTGTGTCAGGTTTCAAAGAGCTAGCACAAACCGTGTTTGATTTAGAGTTCCAAATACATGTATCCCTATAGGAGAAAACAGAGTGAAACCTCAAAATGAAACCGGTTACTGCCAACGAACGGTTTAACCTAGAAGAACGAAATTTGGCGAGCCAAGTGGGATTGGTGTACTGATCATTACCTGAAAGTTTCATCAAGATTGGGTGAAAAAGTGTGTGCTGAGATTTCAGGCAACTCGTAGTTTTTAGGAAGCTTGGCAGGCCCTTTCCATGAAAGTGATTCTCGCCAGTCTCTGGTTAGGGCTACATCAACAGCAAACAAATCATAGAGATAGAACTTGAAACTGCTTTAGTGTGTCAAGTTTCAAAGAGCTAGCACAAACCGTGTTTGATTTAGAGTTCCAAATACATGTATCCCTATAGGAGAAAACAGAGTGAAACCTCAAAATGAAACCGGTTACTGCCAACGAACGGTTTAACCTAGAAGAACGAAATTTGGCGAGCCAAGTGGGATCGGTGTACTGATCATTACCTGAAAGTTTCATCAAGATTGGGTGAAAAAGTGTGTACTGAGATTTCAGGCAACTCGTAGTTTTTAGGAAGCTTGGCAGGCCCTTTTCATGAAAGTGATTCTCGCCAGTCTCTGGTTAGGGCTACATCAACAGCAAACAAACCATAGAGATAGAACTTGATACTGCTTTAGTGTGTCAAGTTCAAAGAGCTAGCACAAACCGTGTTTGATTTAGAGTTCCAAATACATGTATCCCTATAGGAGAAAACAGAGTGAAACCTCAAAATGAAACCGGTTACTGCCAACGAACGGTTTAACCTAGAAGAACGAAATTTGGCGAGCCAAGTGGGATTGGTGTACTGATCATTACCTGAAAGTTTCATCAAGATTGGGTGAAAAAGTGTGTGCTGAGATTTCAGGCAACTCGTAGTTTTTAGGAAGCTTGGCAGGCCCTTTCCATGAAAGTGATTCTCGCCAGTCTCTGCTTAGGGCTACATCAACAGCAAACAAATCATAGAGATAGAACTTGAAACTGCTTTAGTGTGTCAAGTTTCAAAGAGCTAGCACAAACCGTGTTTGATTTAGAGTTCCAAATACATGTATCCCTATAGGAGAAAACAGAGTGAAACCTCAAAATGAAACCGGTTACTGCCAATGAACGGTTTAACCTAGAAGAACGAAATTTGGCGAGCCAAGTGGGATTGGTGTACTGATCATTAACTGAAAGTTTCATCAAGATTGGGTGAAAAAGTGTGTACTGAGATTTCAGGCAACTCGTAGTTTTTAGGAAGCTTGGCAGGCCCTTTTCATGAAAGTGATTCTCGCCAGTCTCTGGTTAGGGATACATCAACAGCAAACAAACCATAGAGATAGAACTTGATACTGCTTTAGTGTGTGAAGTTTCAAAGAGCTAGCACAAACCGTGTTTGATTTAGAGTTCCAAATACATGTATCCCTATAGGAGAAAACAGAGTGAAACCTCAAAATGAAACCGGTTACTGCCAACGAACGGTTTAAACTAGAAGAACGAAATTTGGCGAGCCAAGTGGGATTGGTGTACTGATCATTACCTGAAAGTTTCATCAAGATTGGGTGAAAAAGTGTGTACTGAGATTTCAGGCAACTCGTAGTTTTTAGGAAGCTTGGCAGGCCCTTTCCATGAAAGTGATTCTCGCCAGTCTCTGCTTAGGGCTACATCAACAGCAAACAAACCATAGAGATAGAACTTGAAATTGCTTTATTGTGTCAGGTTTCAAAGAGCTAGCACAAACCGTGTTTGATTTAGAGTTCCAAATACATGTATCCCTATAGGAGAAAACAGAGTGAAACCTCAAAATGAAACCGGTTACTGCCAACGAACGGTTTAACCTAGAAGAACGAAATTTGGCGAGCCAAGTGGGATTGGTGTACTGATCATTACCTGAAAGTTTCATCAAGATTGGGTGAAAAAGTGTGTGCTGAGATTTCAGGCAACTCGTAGTTTTTAGGAAGCTTGGCAGGACCTTTCCATGAAAGTGATTCTCGCCAGTCTCTGGTTAGGGCTACATCAACAGCAAACAAATCTTAGAGATAGAACTTGAAACTGCTTTAGTGTGTCAAGTTTCAAAGAGCTAGCACAAACCGTGTTTGATTTAGAGTTCCAAATACATGTATCCCTATAGGAGAAAACAGAGTGAAACCTCAAAATGAAACCGGTTACTGCCAACGAACGGTTTAACCTAGAAGAACGAAATTTGGCGAGCCAAGTGGGATCGGTGTACTGATCATTACCTGAAAGTTTCATCAAGATTGGGTGAAAAAGTGTGTACTGAGATTTCAGGCAACTCGTAGTTTTTAGGAAGCTTGGCAGGCCCTTTTCATGAAAGTGATTCTCGCCAGTCTCTGGTTAGGGCTACATCAACAGCAAACAAACCATAGAGATAGAACTTGATACTGCTTTAGTGTGTGAAGTTTCAAAGAGCTAGCACAAACCGTGTTTGATTTAGAGTTCCAAATACATGTATCCCTATAGGAGAAAACAGAGTGAAACCTCAAAATGAAACCGGTTACTGCCAACGAACGGTTTAACCTAGAAGAACGAAATTTGGCGAGCCAATTGGGATTGGTGTACTGATCATTACCTGAAAGTTTCATCAAGATTGGGTGAAAAAGTGTGTACTGAGATTTCAGGCAACTCGTAGTTTTTAGGAAGCTTGGCAGGCCCTTTCCATGAAAGTGATTCTCGCCAGTCTCTGCTTAGGGCTACATCAACAGCAAACAAACCATAGAGATAGAACTTGAAATTCCTTTATTGTGTCAGGTTTCAAAGAGCTAGCACAAACCGTGTTTGATTTAGAGTTTCCAAATACATGTATCCCTATAGGAGAAAACAGAGTGAAACCTCAAAATGAAACCGGTTACTGCCAACGAACGGTTTAACCTAGAAGAACGAAATTTGGCGAGCCAAGTGGGATTGGTGTACTGATCATTACCTGAAAGTTTCATCAAGATTGGGTGAAAAAGTGTGTGCTGAGATTTCAGGCAACTCGTAGTTTTTAGGAAGCTTGGCAGGCCCTTTCCATGAAAGTGATTCTCGCCAGTCTCTGGTTAGGGGCTACATCAACAGCAAACAAATCATAGAGATAGAACTTGAAACTGCTTTAGTGTGTCAAGTTTCAAAGAGCTAGCACAAACCGTGTTTGATTTAGAGTTCCAAATACATGTATCCCTATAGGAGAAAACAGAGTGAAACCTCAAATGAAACCGGTTACTGCCAACGAACGGTTTAACCTAGAAGAACGAAATTTGGCGAGCCAAGTGGGATCGGTGTACTGATCATTACCTGAAAGTTTCATCAAGATTGGGTGAAAACGTGTGTGCTGAGATTTCAGGCAACTCGTAGTTTTTTGGAAGCTTGGCAGGCCCTTTCCATGAAAGTGATTCTCGCCAGTCTCTGCTTAGGGCTACCTCAACAGCAAACAAACCATAGAGATAGAACTTGAAACTGCTTTATTGTGTCAAGTTTCAAAGAGCTAGCACAAACCGTGTTTGATTTAGAGTTCCAAATACATGTATCCCTATAGGAGAAAACAGAGTGAAACCTCAAAAATGAAACCGGTTACTGCCAACGAACGGTTTAACCTAGAAGAACGAAATTTGGCGAGCCAAGTGGGATTGGTGTACTGATCATTACCTGAAAGTTTCATCAAGATTGGGTGAAAAAGTGTGTGCTGAGATTTCAGGAAACTCGTAGTTTTTTGGAAGCTTGGCAGGCCCTTTCCATGAAAGTGATTCTCGCCAGTCTCTGGTTAGGGCTACATCAACAGCAAACAAATCATAGAGATAGAACTTGAAACTGCTTTAGTGTGTCAAGTTTCAAAGAGCTAGCACAAACCGTGTTTGATTTAGAGTTCCAAATACATGTATCCCTATAGGAGAAAACAGGGTGAAACCTCAAAATGAAACCGGTTACTGCCAACGAACGGTTTAACCTAGAAGAACGAAATTTGGCGAGCCAAGTGGGATTGGTGTACTGATCATTAACTGAAAGTTTCATCAAGATTGGGTGAAAAAGTGTGTACTGAGATTTCAGGCAACTCGTAGTTTTTAGGAAGCTTGGCAGGCCCTTTTCATGAAAGTGATTCTCGCCAGTCTCTGGTTAGGGCTACATCAACAGCAAACAAACCATAGAGATAGAACTTGATACTGCTTTAGTGTGTGAAGTTTCAAAGAGCTAGCACAAACCGTGTTTGATTTAGAGTTCCAAATACATGTATCCCTATAGGAGAAAACAGAGTGAAACCTCAAAATGAAACCGGTTACTGCCAACGAACGGTTTAACCTAGAAGAACGAAATTTGGCGAGCCAATTGGGATTGGTGTACTGATCATTACCTGAAAGTTTCATCAAGATTGGGTGAAAAAGTGTGTACTGAGATTTCAGGCAACTCGTAGTTTTTAGGAAGCTTGGCAGGCCCTTTCCATGAAAGTGATTCTCGCCAGTCTCTGCTTAGGGCTACATCAACAGCAAACAAACCATAGAGATAGAACTTGAAATTTCTTTATTGTGTCAGGTTTCAAAGAGCTAGCACAAACCGTGTTTGATTTAGAGTTCCAAATACATGTATCCCTATAGGAGAAAACAGAGTGAAACCTCAAAATGAAACCGGTTACTGCCAACGAACGGTTTAACCTAGAAGAACGAAATTTGGCGAGCCAAGTGGGATTGGTGTACTGATCATTACCTGAAAGTTTCATCAAGATTGGGTGAAAAAGTGTGTGCTGAGATTTCAGGCAACTCGTAGTTTTTAGGAAGCTTGGCAGGCCCTTTCCATGAAAGTGATTCTCGCCAGTCTCTGGTTAGGGCTACATCAACAGCAAACAAATCATAGAGATAGAACTTGAAACTGCTTTAGTGTGTCAAGTTTCAAAGAGCTAGCACAAACCGTGTTTGATTTAGAGTTCCAAATACATGTATCCCTATAGGAGAAAACAGAGTGAAACCTCAAAATGAAACCGGTTACTGCCAACGAACGGTTTAACCTAGAAGAACGAAATTTGGCGAGCCAAGTGGGATCGGTGTACTGATCATTACCTGAAAGTTTCATCAAGATTGGGTGAAAACGTGTGTGCTGAGATTTCAGGCAACTCGTAGTTTTTTGGAAGCTTGGCAGGCCCTTTCCATGAAAGTGATTCTCGCCAGTCTCTGCTTAGGGCTACCTCAACAGCAAACAAACCATAGAGATAGAACTTGAAACTGCTTTATTGTGTCAAGTTTCAAAGAGCTAGCACAAACCGTGTTTGATTTAGAGTTCCAAATACATGTATCCCTATAGGAGAAAACAGAGTGAAACCTCAAAATGAAACCGGTTACTGCCAACGAACGGTTTAACCTAGAAGAACGAAATTTGGCGAGCCAAGTGGGATTGGTGTACTGATCATTACCTGAAAGTTTCATCAAGATTGGGTGAAAAAGTGTGTGCTGAGATTTCAGGAAACTCGTAGTTTTTTGGAAGCTTGGCAGGCCCTTTCCATGAAAGTGATTCTCGCCAGTCTCTGGTTAGGGCTACATCAACAGCAAACAAATCATAGAGATAGAACTTGAAACTGCTTTAGTGTGTCAAGTTTCAAAGAGCTAGCACAAACCGTGTTTGATTTAGAGTTCCAAATACATGTATCCCTATAGGAGAAAACAGGGTGAAACCTCAAAATGAAACCGGTTACTGCCAACGAACGGTTTAACCTAGAAGAACGAAATTTGGCGAGCCAAGTGGGATTGGTGTACTGATCATTAACTGAAAGTTTCATCAAGATTGGGTGAAAAAGTGTGTACTGAGATTTCAGGCAACTCGTAGTTTTTAGGAAGCTTGGCAGGCCCTTTTCATGAAAGTGATTCTCGCCAGTCTCTGGTTAGGGCTACATCAACAGCAAACAAACCATAGAGATAGAACTTGATACTGCTTTAGTGTGTGAAGTTTCAAAGAGCTAGCACAAACCGTGTTTGATTTAGAGTTCCAAATACATGTATCCCTATAGGAGAAAACAGAGTGAAACCTCAAAATGAAACCGGTTACTGCCAACGAACGGTTTAACCTAGAAGAACGAAATTTGGCGAGCCAAGTGGGATTGGTGTACTGATCATTACCTGAAAGTTTCATCAAGATTGGGTGAAAAAGTGTGTACTGAGATTTCAGGCAACTCGTAGTTTTTAGGAAGCTTGGCAGGCCCTTTCCATGAAAGTGATTCTCGCCAGTCTCTGCTTAGGGCTACATCAACAGCAAACAAACCATAGAGATAGAACTTGAAATTGCTTTATTGTGTCAGGTTTCAAAGAGCTAGCACAAACCGTGTTTGATTTAGAGTTCCAAATACATGTATCCCTATAGGAGAAAACAGAGTGAAACCTCAAAATGAAACCGGTTACTGCCAACGAACGGTTTAACCTAGAAGAACGAAATTTGGCGAGCCAAGTGGGATTGGTGTACTGATCATTACCTGAAAGTTTCATCAAGATTGGGTGAAAAAGTGTGTGCTGAGATTTCAGGCAACTCGTAGTTTTTAGGAAGCTTGGCAGGGCCTTTCCATGAAAGTGATTCTCGCCAGTCTCTGGTTAGGGCTACATCAACAGCAAACAAATCATAGAGATAGAACTTGAAACTGCTTTAGTGTCTCAAGTTTCAAAGAGCAAGCACAAACCGTGTTTGATTTAGAGTTCCAAATACATGTATCCCTATAGGAGAAAACAGAGTGAAACCTCAAAATGAAACCGGTTACTGCCAACGAACGGTTTAACCCAGAAGAACGAAATTTGGCGAGCCAAGTGGGATCGGTGTACTGATCATTACCTGAAAGTTTCATCAAGATTGGGTGAAAAAGTGTGTACTGAGATTTCAGGCAACTCGTAGTTTTTAGGAAGCTTGGCAGGCCCTTTTCATGAAAGTGATTCTCGCCAGTCTCTGGTTAGGGCTACATCAACAGCAAACAAACCATAGAGATAGAACTTGATACTGCTTTAGTGTGTGAAGTTTCAAAGAGCTAGCACAAACCGTGATTGATTTAGAGTTCCAAATACATGTATCCCTATAGGAGAAAACAGAGTGAAACCTCAAAATGAAACCGGTTACTGCCAACGAACGGTTTAACCTAGAAGAACGAAATTTGGCGAGCCAAGTGGGATTGGTGTACTGATCATTACCTGAAAGTTTCATCAAGATTGGGTGAAAAAGTGTGTACTGAGATTTCAGGCAACTCGTAGTTTTTAGGAAGCTTGGCAGGCCCTTTCCATGAAAGTGATTCTCGCCAGTCTCTGCTTAGGGCTACCTCAACAGCAAACAAACCATAGAGATAGAACTTGAAACTGCTTTATTGTGTCAAGTTTCAAAGAGCTAGCACAAACCGTGTTTGATTTAGAGTTCCAAATACATGTATCCCTATAGGAGAAAACAGAGTGAAACCTCAAAATAAAACCGGTTACTGCCAACCAACGGTTTAACCTAGAAGAACGAAATTTGGCGAGCCAAGTGCGATTGGTGTACTGATCATTACCTGAAAGTTTCATCAAGATTGGGTGAAAATGTGTGTGCTGAGATTTCAGGCAACTCGTAGTTTATTGGAAGCTTGGCAGGCCCTTTCCATGAAAGTGATTCTCGCCAGTCTCTGCTTAGGGCTACATCAACAGCAAACAAACCATAGAGATAGAACTTGAAACTGCTTTATTGTGTCAAGTTTCAAAGAGCTAGCAAAAACCGTGTTTGATTGAGAGTTCCAAATACATGTATCCCTATAGGAGAAAACAGAGTGAAACCTCAAATTGAAACCGGTTACTGCCAACCAACGGTTTAACCTAGAAGAACGAAATTTGGCGAGCCAAGTGGGATTGGTGTACCGATCATTACCTGAAAGTTTCATCAAGATTGGGTGAAAAAGTGTGTGCTGAGATTTCAGGCAACTCGTAGTTTTTAGGAAGCTTGGCAGGCCCTTTCTATGAAAGTGATTCTCGCCAATCTCTGGTTAGGGCTACATCAACAACAAACAAACGATAGAGATAGAACTTGAAACTGCTTTAGTGTGTCAAGTTTCAAAGAGCTAGCACAAACCGTGTTTGATTTAGAGTTACAAATACATGTATCCCTATAGGAGATAACAGAGTGAAACCTCAAAATGAAACCGGTTACTGCCAACCAACGGTTTAACCTAGAAGAACGAAATTTGGCGAGCCAAGTGGGATTGGTGTACTGATCATTACCTGAAAGTTTCATCAAGATTGGGTGAAAAAGTGTGTGCTGAGATTTCAGGCAACTCGTAGGTTTTAGGAAGCTTGGCAGGCCCTTTCCATGAAAGTGATTCTCGCCAGTCTCTGGTTAGGGGTACATCAACAGCAAACAAACGATAGAGATAGAACTTGAAACTCCTTTAGTGTGTCAAGTTTCAAAGAGCTAGCACAAACCGTGTTTGATTTAGAGTTCCAAATACATTTATCCCTATAGGAGAAAACAGAGTGAAACCTCAAAATGAAACCGGATACTGCCAAAGAACGGTTTAACCTAGAAGAACGAAATTTGGCGAGCCAAGTGGGATTGGTATACTGATCATTACCTGAAAGTTTCATCAAGATTGGGTGAAAAAGTGTGTGCTGAGATTTCAGGCAACTCGTAGTTTTTTGGAAGCTTGGCTGGCCCTTTCCATGAAAGTGATTCTCGCCAGTCTCTGCTTAGGGCTACATCAACAGCAAACAAACCATAGAGATAGAACTTGAAACTGCTTTATTGTGTCAAGTTTCAAAGAGCTAGCACAAACCGTGTTTGATTTAGAGTTCCAAATATTTGTATCCCTATAGGAGAAAACAGAGTGAAACCTCAAAATGAAACCGGTTACTGCCAAGGAACGATTTAACCTAGAAGAACGAAATTTGGCGAGCCAAGTGGGATTCGTGTACTGATCATTACCTGAAAGTTTCATCAAGATTGGGTGAAAAAGTGTGTGCTGAGATTTCAGGCAACTCATAATTTTTTGGAAGCTTGGCAGGCCCTTTCCATGAAAGTGATTCTCGCCAGTCTCTGCTTAGGGCTACATCAACAGCAAACAAACCATAGAGATGGAACTTGAAACTGCTTTATTGTGTCAAGTTTCAAAAAGCTAGCACAAACCGTGTTTGATTTAGAGTTCCAAATACATGTATCCCTAAAGGAGAAAACAGAGTGAAACCAAAAATGAAACCGGTTACTGCCAACGAACGGTTTAACCTAGAAGAACAAAATATGGCGATCCAAGTAAGATTGGTGTACTGATCATTACCTGAAAGTATCATCAAGATTGGGTGAAAAAGTGTTTGCTGAGATTTCAGGCAACTCGTAGTTTTTTGGAAGATTGGCAGGCCCTTTCCATGAAAGTGATTCTCGCCAGTCTCTGCTTAGGGCTACATCAACAGCAAACAAACCATAAAGATAGAACTTGAAACTGCTTTATTGTGTCAAGTTTCAAAGAGCTAGCACAAACCGTGTTTGATTTAGAGTTCCAAATACATGTATCCCTATAGGAGAAAACAGAGTGAAACCTCAAAATGAAACCGGTTACTGCCAACGAACGGTTTAACCTAGAAGAACGAAATTTGGTGAGCCAAGTGGGATTGGTGTACTGATCATTACCTGAAAGTTTCATCCAGATTGGGTGAAAAAGTGTGTGCTGAGATTTCAGGCAACTCGTAGTTTTTTGGAAGCTTGGCAGGCCCTTTCCATGAAAGTGATTCTTGCCAGTCTCTGCTTAGGGCTACATCAACAGCAAACAAACCATAGAGATAGAACTTGAAACTGCTTTATTGTGTCAAGTTTCAAAGAGCTAGCACAAACCGTGTTTGATTGAGAGTTCCAAATACATGTATCCCTATAGGAGAAAACAGAGTGAAACCTCAAAATGAAACCGGTTACTGCCAACGAACGGTTTAACCTAGAAGAACGAAATTTGGCGAGCCAAGTGCGATTGGTGTAGTGATCATTACCTGAAAGTTTCATCAAGATTGGGTGAAAAAGTGTGTGCTGAGATTTCAGGCAACTCGTAGTTTTTTGGAAGTTGGCAGGCGCTTTCCATGAAAGTGATTCTCGACAGTCTCTGCTTAGGGCTACATCAACAGCAAACAAACCATAGAGATAGAACTTGAAACTGCTTTAGTGTGTCAAGTTTCAAAGAGCTAGCACAAACCGTGTTTGATTTAGAGTTCCAAATACATGTAACCCTATAGGAGCAAACAGAGTGAAACCTCAAAATGAAACCGGTTACTGCCAACGAACGGTTTAACCTAGAAGAACAAAATTTGGCGAGCCAAGTAAGATTGGTGTACTGATCATTACCTGAAAGTATCATCAAGATTGGGTGAAAAAGTGTTTGCTGAGATTTTAGGCAACTCGTAGTTTTTTGGAAGCTTGGCAGGCCCTTTCAATGAAAGTGATTCTCGCCAGTCTCTGCTTAGGGCTACATCAACAGGAAACAAACCATAGAGATAGAACTTGAAACTGCTTTATTGTGTCAAGTTTCAAAGAGCTAGCACAAACCGTGTTTGATTTAGAGTTCCAAATACATGTATCCCTATAGGAGAAAACAGAGGGAAACCTCAAAATGAAACCGGTTACTGCCAACCAATGGTTTAACCTAGAAGAACGAAATTTGGCGAGCCAAGTGAGATTGGTGTACTGATCATTACCTGAAAGTTTCATCAAGATTGGGTGAAAAAGTGTGTGTTGAGATTTCAGGCAACTCGTAGTTTTTAGGAAGCTTGGCAGGCCCTTTCTATGAAAGTGATTCTCGCCAGTCTCTGGTTAGGGCTACATCAACAGCAAACAAACGATAGAGATAGAACTTGAAACTGCTTTAGTGTGTCAAGGTTCAAAGAGCTAGCACAAACCGTGTTTGATTTAGAGTTCCAAATACATGTATCCCTATAGGAGAAAACAGAGTGAAACCTCAAAATGAAACCGGTTACTGCCAACCAACGGTTTAACCTAGAAGAACGAAATTTGGCGAGCCAAGTGGGATTGGTGTACTGATCATTACCTGAAAGTTTCATCAAGATTGGGTGAAAAAGTGTGTGCTGAGATTTCAGGCAATGCCGAAGTCTAGCTTGGCACAAATCAGGAGCCACTTGTCAAAAAGAAACTAACTTTATTTTTAGAACTACAAACGCCAAACAAAACAGCTCCAGGGAAAAACCCTCAGAGCCCAACTGCCACCACCGGCTTCCACAAGCCTCTCTCCCCCACACCAGCCTCTCAACCTCCCACAATCCTCCTGCTCCTGAGGCCGATTGGCTGGGTTGCGTGGGCAGAGCCAAAGAAGTCACCCAATGAGCAGCTCCGTGGAGGAGCCAATCAGCTAGATGTTGCTGGGGCCGCTGTGAGCCAATCATCAGCTGGCAGTCTGAAGGGCAGGGAAACAGCCCAATGAACATCACCGCAGAGGAGCCAATCAGCTAGATGTTGCTGGGGCAGTCTGAAGCTTGCTGGCAGCTGGAAGTTTGCTGGGGCCCCTTTGGCTGTGGCTCTCAACATCTCCCCCTCTCTGTTTAAACAACAAGCATGTGGCTTATGGACCGTGCCTGCCTTAGGTTGTCCAATACATATGGTCCTTACCCGTCTTCGGATGAGCTGACCTCAGGGCGTCAGCCTCCTGTCTTAGGTTGGTACCATTGTAATTGGATCTTACCCGTCATTGACTACCGGTCCAGTATACAGCCACACCTGTGGAGAGGTCTCAGCGGGGGGGGGGTGAGGTTCTTTGCCTCACCTCTGTTGACCCCCAAATTTTAGCTGAATGATCATGACAAGCAGAAGGGAGGAAGATATACCAAGTCAATTGACGGCTCCTTTTGGGAAAATTGTACCACCGATGATATCATCAGCAAAAATACCCCAACACTACCACAAGTCGCTGCACCAACAGATAGTTCACAATGCATACAAGTGACACATAGTTCTGTAAGCAGTTCAGTGCAAGTCCTGTAAGCAGTTCAGTGATGGCTATTGCAGAAACTGTAGATTAGTTTTATCTTTGTCTTCACCGGCACAGGGATGAAGATAGGAATTCTGGCAATAATGACTAAAGAAAAAATTGGGTAACATTCCAGAAGACACTAAAAGAAAACAATTTTCTTAACAATTTATATTATCTTCATCGGCACTGGGATGAAGATAGAAATTCTGGCAATAATGGCTAAAGAAAAAATTAGGTAACATTCCAGAAGGCACTAAAAGAAAACAATTTTCTTAACAATTTACATTATAGTGAAGAGAATTATTAAATATAATGAAAACAAAAGGTGAGAGTAAACAAACAGATCTGTTAACCTCCTTTTTTGTTTACATATTAAAACAATTCTTAACAGTTATTTACCCAATTTAAATTAAACCATTTAAATCACGTGAATAAAAAAAAAAATATTTGGATCCATCTTTTCATGAGCGCTCATCATATATGATATATAGAAATATGTACATTGGACATACGTACATTCAAACATATAACACAAAACACAAGTGTGCACACATAATATAATACATACAACACATAACATAATAGTAAAGGCCTTATAACTTTTTACAGGTAAAATCTCTATTGCAATGTTTAAAAACTCTATAGTCAAAAAAAAATAGAACTGATCAGCAAAACATTAACCTAGGTCTGTATGAGCTCAAAAAAATAAAATAGAACTTCATGATATGGGAAAGGGCAATAATAAAATAGATATTGAAAAAACCATCCTGGTTCTGTCGCAGGTGTAAGGATAGCCAAATTGGAGTTTTGGATATCAGCTATTATGGATTTGAGCTAAATCATCTTCTTTTTGGTCTGTAGAAATCGCTTTAGTTAATCTCTCTGGAATCCAAATCGGCTGCTGTTCTCCCTGTGGAAACACAAAAACAGACCCCCGACTCCAGACAATCACTGGGTCAGGATTTTAGTTAATCTCTCCGGAATCCAAATCAGCTGCTGTACTCCCTGTGGAAACACACAAACAGGCCCCCGACTCCAGACAATCACTGGGTCAGAACCTTGGTTAATCTCTCTGGAATCCAAATCGGCTGCTGTTCTGGGTCAGAACCTTGGTTAATCTCTCTGGAATCCAAATCGGCTGCTGTTCTTCCTGTGGAAACACACAAACAGACCCCCGATTCCAGACAATTACTGGGTCAGGACCTTTCCATTGACCTGTTAGAATATCTTTCCAAAGTACCTTGGGCTTATGTACATTTTTTGGACACATATGCCTTTCTGCAGCACTAAGTCCTGATGAATCCAAATTTAAAAAGTTTAGAGTAAAAAGGGTTATTTTAAGTTTATCTTTGGGGAATATATACCCCTTCCCAATTCCATCTTTTTGCTTTAATAAGTACATTTTAATAGTTTGATGAGCTCTTTCAACTATGCCTTGTCCCTGTGGATTGTATGGGATTCCTGTTATATGAGTAATGCCAAATGATGAGCAAAATTGTTTAAAAGAAGTAGACGTATAACCAGGGGCATTATCTGTTTTTAACTGTTTTGGAATGCCCACAGTGGCAAAATTTTGTAAGCAATGAGCTATAACATCTTTAGTTTTTTCGCCGGCATGAAGGGAGCCCATCAAAAATCCAGAAGAAGTATCAACTGTAACATGCAAATATTTTAATTTTCCAAATTCTGGCAAGTGTGTGACGTCCATCTGCCAAATATGGTTAGGCATCAATCCTCTAGGATTGACTCCAAGATTAACTTGTGGTAAAAAGGTCACACAATTTTGACATTGTTTTATTATTTGTCTAGCTTGTTCCTTAGTTATTTTAAAACGCTTTTGTAAAGTATTAGCATTGACATGGAATCTTTCATGAAAATTTATAGCTTCTTCTAGTACAGAGAAAATATGTATGTCACGTGTAGTTTTATCTGCTAAATCATTGCCTAAACTAAGGGCTCCAGGCAATCCTGTATGTGCCCTGATATGTCCTATAAAGAATGGATCTTTTCTGTCCCAGATTAAACTTTGTATAGTGGAAAACAAAGAGAAAAGAGTAGAAGAAGGGGAAATTCTACCAGCATCTTCAAGGGATACTATAGCATTAACTATATACTGGCTATCAGAAAATAAATTAAATACAGAATCTTTAAACATCACAAAAGTTTGTAATACTGCATTAAGCTCTACCTTTTGAGCTGATTGTTTGGGTACTAAAAATGTAAAAGTTTGATCAGGTGTAACTATTGCTGCTGTACCATTATTTGACCCATCAGTGAATATATTTGGAGCATTCATGATAGGTGTTTTTCTTGTCATTTTTGGAAAAATTACAGGATGCAATGACCAAAAAGACAATAAAGGATTAGATGGTAAGTGGTTATCAAATGAAACATTAGATTTGCACATTATTATTGCCCAAGTATTTAACTCATTAGCTAATTCATCAATTTGATTCATAGTATATGGAGTAATAATTTTATGGGGAGAAATTCCAAACACTGCCTTTGCTGTTTTTATTCCTTTGAGTATTAATTGTCCTACAGCCTCAGGATATCTAGTAAGAATAGTGTTAGGAGAATAAGATAAATGTATCCATAATAATGGACCTTCTTGCCAAAATACTCCTGTAGGAATATTTTTTGTTGGTAGTACAATAAATAATAAAGGCAAACTTATATCAATTCTATCCAAATGCATATTTTCCATATATGTTTCAATGATTTTTAATGCCTTTCTTGCTTCAGGCGTTAACATTCGGGGTGAATTTGGATCTGATGGACCTTTTAGGATATCAAATAAAGGTCCCAATTCTCCTGTTGGAATACCTAGATAAGGCCTTATCCAATTTATGTCTCCTAATAACTTTTGAAAGTCATTAAGTGATTTGAGTTGATCTACTCGTATTTGAATTTTTGGTGGACGGACCATGGTTGAGGATAATAGAACTCCTAAATAATTAATTGGAAAATTTAATTGTACTTTATCTATTGCTATCTCTAGATTATAATTTTTTAATAAGTTTGTAAGTGTGGCATAACATTCTAGCAATGTGTTTTTAGCTTTGTGTGCTAATAATACATCATCCATATAATGAAATATTTGTAGTTCAGGATTTTGATTTCTAAGTGGCTGGATTACTTTGTTAACATAAATTTGACACATAGTTGGGCTGTTAGCCATCCCTTGAGGGAGTACTTTCCATTCATATCTCTGATCAGGACCTTCATGATTTAGTGCAGGGATAGTAAATGCAAAACGTGGACTATCCTCAGGATGAATTGGAATTGAAAAAAAACAATCTTTAATATCTATAACTAAAACATACCAAGTTTTTGGCAAAGCAGACAATTGAGGAATCCCCGATTGAGCAGGTCCCATAATGACCATTTCATTGTTAATGGCTCTTAAATCTTGCAGTAATCTCCATTTACCAGATTTCTTTTTGATGACAAAAATGGGAGTATTATGGGGAGATACAGAAGGTTGTATATGTCCTTCCGCTAATTGTTGTTTGACCAGATCATGGGCTACTTGTGTCTTTTCTTTAGTCAAGGGCCACTGAGGAACCCATACTGGTCTTTCTGATTTCCATGTAATTTTTATTGTCTCAGTGGCCCTTTGTGAAAATCCAACACATGTCTGTCTGTTCCTTGATCTATTTGTATTGGTGCTGCTATACATTGTTCTTGTCTTTCTAATCTTTTTCCTTTCCTAAAACCTTGTCTAGCCATAATAGTGGGTGCATTTTGATTGATATTATTTGTTAATGTCAAACCTAATTGATCTAAGACATCTCGTCCCCATAAATTCACGGGAAGATGATCCAATACATATGGCTGTATAGTTCCTTCACATCCTTCAGGATCCTTCCAATCTAATAGCATTGCACTTCTATCGGGATTAGTCGCCACTCCTAGGCCTCGAAGCGATTGAGTGGCTTGTTGTAATGGCCAATGTTTTGGCCATTCTTGACGAGAGATGATGCTAAGGTCTGCACCTGTATCCAGTAGCCCATTAAATTCATGTCCTTGAATATTTAGTTTTAGCATGGGGCGAGAATCTAAATTTAAAGAAAGCATAGCCCAATCTACACCTGTGGAGCCTAATCCCTTGGAACCTCTTTCTACAACATGACTGGAAAATTTATCATGTAGGCTTGGTATTATTAGTAACTGTGCTATTCTATCTCCTGGTGAAATTACTGATATACCCTTTGGAGAACTGGCTATAATTTTTATTTCACCTTCATAATTGGAATCAATTACCCCAGGACTTATCAAAAGTCCTTTTAGAGTAGAAGAGCTGCGTCCCAATAATAAGCCTACTGTTCCTTTGGGAAGAGGTCCTTTTACCCCTGTGGGAATGATTTGAACTCCCATCTCTGGAGTTAGTACTGATTTGGTGGAGGCGCAGATGTCCAACCCTGCGCTCCCTCTGGTTTGTCTGATGAGGGATCTGATGTGCTGGGCACTACCCTGACGGGGTTGCTGGGGTTGCTGGGTTCCTCCAGTGCTCCGTATATTTGTGGTTTGGGGCCCCGGAGCATTGGGGCCCCCTGTCCATTTTTTGGCAACGGAGCCCGATGCCTTTGTCCACGATATTGTGGATAAACACCTTGTCCTTGTTCATTTTTTGATAATGGAGTACCCTCTATGGTGGTTTGAGGACGGTATTCATTAGCCCAATATAATGGAGTACCCTCTATGGTGGTTTGAGAACGGCATTCATTAGCCCAATGTCTCCCTCTACGGCATCGTGGGCAAATACCCGGTATTCTACTTGTTTGATACCTAGTTTTGTTAAACCCTCCTCCTATGGGGCAATTCCTTTTAAAATGTCCTGTTTGTTGACAATTGTAGCATGTTCTTGGCCTGGCATCTAAAGCCTGTTTTACTGCAGCTGCCACAATTTGCCCTTGTTCATTAATGTCTCTGGCATCTAAAACCTGTTTTACTGCAGCTGCCACAATTTGCCCTTGTTCATTAATGTCTCTGGCATCTAAAGCTTGTTTTACTGCAGCTGCCACAATTTGCCCTTGTTCATTAATGTCTCTACATAATTTAATATATGTGTTTAAATCTTCATGTTTCCATGGTCTAATGATATCTCTACACCAACGATTCGCTTGGTCATAAGCCAGTTGTTTTATAAATGGCATTGCTTGTTCTGTATTCCCAAAAACTCTGGTAGCTGTTTGAATAAGCCTATCTACAAATTCAGCGTAAGGTTCATTAGCTCCTTGTATTATCTTAGATAATTGACCTTGTAAACCTCCAGGTTCTTGTAAAGACTTCCATGCCCTAACTGCATCTACAGCAATTTGTAAATATACACCAGGATCATATGCAAGTTGTTGCTGCCGATCCTCATAAGGTCCCTTTCCTAACAACATATCTAGATTTCTCTGAGGATAACCAGCTGCTGCATTTCGACTAGCCGTCTCCTTGCAAAATTCCTCATTGGCAACCTTCCATAACAGGTATTGTCCTCCATTTAGCACAGCTTTACACATACTAGCCCAATCTGCTGGCGTCATGCTTAAGTTGGTAATGGATTCGACCAAGCTTACAGTGAAGGGTGCTTGAGGACCATAGGTTGTTACAGCCTCTTTTAGCTCCTTCACTGATTTGAAATTTAAACCCTGGTAAGTTCGCTGCCCTCCTACCTCAAATACAGGGCATACTTGAGATCCTGTCTCAGGATCCCAACTATCAACTGCGGGGGTTGGGAGTCTCTTAGCATATGGAGGTGGTGCTGTTGATTGGACACTTATGCCCTCTGGTGATAGAGTGCTGTTAGTAGCAGTCTCCTGTAGAGGTGGCGCTGTTGGTTGAACACTTACGCCCTCTGGTGATAGAATGCTGTTAGTAGCAGTCTCCTGTAGAGGCGGTGCTGTTGGTTGGACACTTACGCTCTCTAATAAAAGGGTCTTATTAGCAGTCTCCTGTTTTAACTTTTCCCCTGATAGATTTTTTCTGCTCTAAACTTCCTTCCTCTGTCTCACTATCTCGAAAGACCTTCTCTTTTACTTGAATCTTTTCCTCTTTCTGACTAGCTCGAGCTTTTACTTGAATCTTTTCCTCTGTCTGACTAACTTGAGAGACTTCCTCTTCTACTTGAATCAATATGTCTTCTTCTTCCTCTACCTCTGTCTGAACTGAAGGCTTTGGACTAAGCAAACTAGATACCAACGTCCACAATGACAATGTGCCAACTGGCAGAGTCCCTGGGTTGTTCTTTTCTATTCTTTTTAAATCTTCACCATGATGGTTCCATTGTGATATATCTAACAACCCTCCTTAAAAAGCCATGGGCTATATTCTTGTATTACATCAACGTATGCCCTGACTGCTCTTGGTTTTACTGGGAAGCTTCCTTCCTCTAACAATTTACTTAACACTCTTTCGGTTTGTTTTTTACTAATTGCTGATCCCGTATTTCTACTATAATACAACCCAACAAGATGACGCCAAACAAAACCGAGACAGAATCCAATAAAAAGGGAACAACACAAAATCATTATAACAGCCTTTCTATCCTCCTGACATATACATCCGTCCTTTCTCCCTATCTGTTCCTCAAACGCAAATAGTTTTTCCTCAGATGTGAGTGGTTTTTCTTCCCTCTTACTCATCTCCAGGGACAGGAAAGTTAAAACAAAAACGAAGCAAAACAAAAGAGGAGACTTAGAATGGCTCCCCATCCTCTCGCCCTGCCCTCAGGGGCGAGCAGTTTACTTACCCTCAGTTGCTCCCCGTGCGAGCCACCAAATGCCGAAGTCTAGCTTGGCACAAATCAGGAGCCACTTGTCAAAAAGAAAACTAACTTTATTTTTAGAACTACAAACGCCAAACAAAACAGCTCCAGGGAAAAACCCTCAGAGCCCAACTGCCACCACCGGCTTCCACAAGCCTCTCTCCCCCACACCAGCCTCTCAACCTCCCACAATCCTCCTGCTCCTGAGGCCGATTGGCTGGGTTGCGTGGGCAGAGCCAAAGAAGTCACCCAATGAGCAGCTCCGTGGAGGAGCCAATCAGCTAGATGTTGCTGGGGCCGCTGTGAGCCAATCATCAGCTGGCAGTCTGAAGGGCAGGGAAACAGCCCAATGAACATCACCGCAGAGGAGCCAATCAGCTAGATGTTGCTGAGGCAGTCTGAAGCTTGCTGGCAGCTGGAAGTTTGCTGGGGCCCCTTTGGCTGTGGCTCTCAACAAGGCAACTCGTAGTTTTTTGGAAGATTGGCAGGCCCTTTCCATGAAAGTGATTCTTGCCAGTCTCTGGTTAGGGCTACATCAACAGCAAACAAACCATAGAGATAGAACTTGAAACTGCTTTATTGTGTCAAGTTTCAAAGAGCTAGCACAAACCGTGTTTGATTTAGAGTTCCAAATACATGTATCCCTATAGGAGAAAACAGAGGGAAACCTCAAAATGAAACCAGTTACTGCCAACGAACGGTTTACCTAGAAGAACGAAATTTGGCGAGCCAAGTGGGACTGGTGTACTGATCATTACCTGAAAGTTTCATCAAGATTGGGTGAAAAAGTGTGTGCTGAGATTTCAGGCAACTCGTAGTTTTTTGGAAGCTTGGCTGGCCCTTTCCATGAAAGTGTTTCTCGCCAGTCTCTGCTTAGGGCTACATCAACAGAAAACAAACCATAGAGATAGAACTTGAAACTGCTTTATTGTGTCAAGTTTCAAAGAGCTAGCACAAACCATGTTTGATTTAGAGTTCCAAATACATGTATTTCTATAGGAGAAAACAGAGTGAAACCTCAAAATGAAACCGGTTACTGCCAACGAATGGTTTAACCTAGAAGAACGAAATTTGGCGAGCCACGTGGGATTGGTGTACTGATCATTACCTGAAAGTTTCATCAAGATTGGGTGACAAAGTGTTTGCTGAGATTTCAGGAAACTCGTAGTTTTTTGGAAGTTGGCAGGCCCTTTCCATGAAAGTGATTCTCGCCAGTCTCTGCTTAGGGCTACATCAACAGCAAACAAACCATAGAGATAGAAATTGAAACTGCTTTAGTGTGTCAAGTTTCAAAGAGCTAGCACACACCGTGTTTGATTTAGAGTTCCAAATACATGTATCCCTATAGGAGAAAACAGAGTGAAACCTCAAAATGAAACCGGTTACTGCCAACGAACGGTTTAACCTAGAAGAACGAAATTTGGCGAGCCACGTGGGATTGGTGTACTGATCATTACCTGAAAGTTTCATCAAGATTGGGTGAAAAAGTGTGTGCTGAGATTTCAGGCAACTCGTAGTTTTTTGGAAGCTTGGCAGGCCCTTTCCATGAAAGTGATTCTCGCCAGTCTCTGCTTAGGGCTACATCAACAGCAAACAAACCATAGAGATAGAACTTGAAACTGCTTTATTGTGTCAAGTTTCAAAGAGCTAGCACAAACCGTGTTTGATTTAGAGTTCCAAATACATGTATCCCTATAGGAGAAAACAGAGTGAAACCTCAAAATGAAACCGGTTACTGCCAACGAACAGTTTAACCTAGAGGAACGAAATTTGGCGAGCCAAGTGGAATTGGTGTACTGATCATTACCTGAAAGTTTCATCAAGATTGGGTGAAAAAGTGTGTGCTGAGATTTCAGGCAACTCGTAGTTTTTAGGAAGCTTGGCAGGCCCTTTCCATGAAAGTGATTCTCGCCAGTCTCTGGTTAGGGCTACATCAACAGCAAACAAACCATAGAGATAGAACTTGAAATTGCTTTATTGTGTTCAGGTTTCAAAGAGCTAGCACAAACCGTGTTTGATTTAGAGTTCCAAATACATGTATCCCTATAGGAGAAAACAGAGTGAAACCTCAAAATGAAACCGGTTACTGCCAACGAACGGTTTAACCTTGAAGAACGAAATTTGGCGAGCCTAGTGGGATTGGTGTACTGATCATTACCTGAAAGTTTCATCAAGATTGGGTGAAAAAGTGTGTGCTGAGATTTCAGGCAACTCGTAGTTTTTTGGAAGCTTGGCAGGCCCTTTCCATGAAAGTGATTCTCGCCAGTCTCTGCTTAGGGCTACATCAACAGCAAACAAACCATAGAGATGGAACTTGAAACTGCTTTATTGTGTCAAGTTTCAAAAAGCTAGCACAAACCGTGTTTGATTTAGAGTTCCAAATACATGTATCCCTATAGGAGAAAACAGAGTGAAACCAAAAATGAAACCGGTTACTGCCAACGAACGGTTTAACCTAGAAGAACAAAATTTGAAGATCCAAGTAAGATTGGTGTACTGATCATTACCTGAAAGTATCATCAAGATTGGGTGAAAAAGTGTTTGCTGAAATTTCAGGCAACTCGTAGTTTTTTGGAAGCTTGGCAGGCCCTTTCCATGAAAGTGATTCTCGCCAGTCTCTGCTTAGGGCTACAGCAACAGCAAACAAACCATAGAGATGGAACTTGAAACTGCTTTATTGTGTCAAGTTTCAAAGAGCTAGCACAAACCGTGTTTGATTTAGAGTTCCAAATACCTGTAACCCTATAGGAGCAAACAGAGTGAAACCTCAAAATGAAACCGGTTACTGCCAACGAACGGTTTAACCTAGAAGAACAAAATTTGGCGAGCCAAGTAAGATTGGTGTACTGATCATTACCTGAAAGTATCATCAAGATTGGGTGAAAAAGTGTTTGCTGAGACTTTAGGCAACTCGTAGTTTTTTGGAAGCTTGGCAGGCCCTTTCAATGAAAGTGATTCTCGCCAGTCTCTGCTTAGGGCTACATCAACAGCAAACAAACCATAGAGATAGAAGTTGAAACTGCTTTATTGTGTCAAGTTTCAAAGAACTAGCACAAACCGTGTTTGATTTAGAGTTCCAAATACATGTATCCCTATAGGAGAAAACAGAGGGAAACCTCAAAATGAAACCGGTTACTGCCAACCAACGGTTTAACCTAGAAGAACGAAATTTGGCGAGCCAAGTGGGATTGGTGTACTGATCATTACCTGAAAGTTTCATCAAGATTGGGTGAAAAGTGTGTGTTGAGATTTCAGGCAACTCGTAGTTTTTAGGAAGCTTGGCAGGCCCTTTCTATGAAAGTGATTCTCGCCAGTCTCTGGTTAGGGCTACATCAACAGCAAACAAACGATAGAGATAGAACTAGAAACTGCTTTAGTGTGTCAAGTTCAAAGAGCTAGCACAAACCGTGTTTGATTTAGAGTTCCAAATACATGTATCCCTATAGGAGAAAACAGAGTGAAACCTCAAAATGAAACCGGTTACTGCCAACGAACGGTTTAACCTAGAAGAACGAAATTTGGCGAGCCAAGTGGGATTGGTGTACTGATCATTACCTGAAAGTTTCATCAAGATTGGGGGTGAAAAAGTGTGTGCTGAGATTTCAGGCAACTCGTAGTTTTTTGGAAGCTTGGCTGGCCCTTTCCATGAAAGTGATTCTCGCCAGTCTCTGCTTAGGGCTACATCAACAGAAAACAAACCATAGAGATAGAACTTGAAACTGCTTTATTGTGTCAAGTTTCAAAGAGCTAGCACAAACCATGTTTGATTTAGAGTTCCAAATACATGTATTTCTATAGGAGAAAACAGAGTGAAACCTCAAAATGAAACCGGTTACTGCCAACGAACGGTTTAACCTAGAAGAACGAAATTTGGCGAGCCACGTGGGATTGGTGTACTGATCATTACCTGAAAGTTTCATCAAGATTGGGTGAAAAAGTGTGTGCTGAGATTTCAGGCAACTCGTAGTTTTTTGGAAGCTTGGCAGGCCCTTTCCATGAAAGTGATTCTCGCCAGTCTCTGCTAAGGGCTAAATCAACAGCAAACAAACCATAGAGATAGAATTTGAAACTGCTTTATTGTGTCAAGTTTCAAAGAGCTAGCACAAACCGTGTTTGATTTAGAGTTCCAAATACATGTATCCCTATAGGAGAAAACAGAGTGAAACCTCAAAATGAAACCGGTTACTGCCAACGAACGGTTTAACCTAGAAGAACGAAATTTGGCGAGCCAAGTGGGATTGGTGTACTGATCATTACCTGAACGTTTCATCAAGATTGGGTGAAAAAGTGTGTACTGAGATTTCAGGCAACTCGTAGTTTTTTGGAAGCTTGGCAGGCCCTTTCCATGAAAGTGATTCTCGCCAGTCTCTGCTTAGGGCTACATCAACAGCAAACAAACCATAGAGATAGAACTTGAAACTGCTTTATTGTGTCAAGTTTCAAAGAGCTAGCACAAACCGTGTTTGATTTAGAGTTCCAAATACATGTATCCCTAGAGGAGAAAACAGAGTGAAACCTCAAAATGAAACCGGTTACTGCCAACGAACGGTTTAACCTAGAAGAACGAAATTTGG
This sequence comes from Ictidomys tridecemlineatus, assembly GCF_052094955.1. Taxonomy (NCBI): domain Eukaryota; kingdom Metazoa; phylum Chordata; class Mammalia; order Rodentia; family Sciuridae; genus Ictidomys; species Ictidomys tridecemlineatus. Next base: position 2,660 of record NW_027521889.1, on the reverse strand, counting down.
CGAGCCAAGTGGGATTGGTGTACTGATCATTACCTGAAAGTTTCATCAAGATTGGGTGAAAAAGTGTTTGCTGAGAATTCAGGAAACTCGTAGTTTTTTGAAAGCTTGGCAGGCCCTTTCCATGAAAGTGATTCTCGCCAGTCTCTGCTTAGGGCTACATCAACAGCAAACAAACCATAGAGATAGAAGTTGAAACTGCTTTATTGTGTCAAGTTTCAAAGAGCTAGCACAAACCGTGTTTGATTGAGAGTTCCAAATACATGTATCCCTATAGGAGAAAACAGAGTGAAACCTCAAAATGAAACCGGTTACTGCCAACGAACGGTTTAACCTAGAAAAACGAAATTTGGCGAGCCAAGTGGGATTGGTGTACTGATCATTACCTGAAAGTTTCATCAAGATTGGGTGAAAAAGTGTGTGCTGAGATTTCAGGCAACTCGTAGTTTTTTGGAAGCTTGGCTGGCCCTTTCCATGAAAGTGATTCTCGCCAGTCTCTGCTTAGGGCTACATCAACAGAAAACAAACCATAGAGATAGAACTTGAAACTGCTTTATTGTGTCAAGTTTCAAAGAGCTAGCACAAACCATGTTTGATTTAGAGTTCCAAATACATGTATTTCTATAGGAGAAAACAGAGTGAAACCTCAAAATGAAACCGGTTACTGCCAACGAACGGTTTAACCTAGAAGAACGAAATTTGGCGAGCCACGTGGGATTGGTGTACTGATCATTACCTGAAAGTTTCATCAAGATTGGGTGAAAAAGTGTGTGCTGAGATTTCAGGCAACTCGTAGTTTTTTGGAAGCTTGGCAGGCCCTTTCCATGAAAGTGATTCTCGCCAGTCTCTGCTAAGGGCTAAATCAACAGCAAACAAACCATAGAGATAGAACTTGAAACTGCTTTATTGTGTCAAGTTTCAAAGAGCTAGCACAAACCGTGTTTGATTTAGAGTTCCAAATACATGTATCCCTAGAGGAGAAAACAGAGTGAAACCTCAAAATGAAACCGGTTACTGCCAACGAACGGTTTAACCTAAAAGAACGAAATTTGGCGAGCCAAGTGGGATTGGTGTACTGATCATTACCTGAACGTTTCATCAAGATTGGGTGAAAAAGTGTGTGCTGAGATTTCAGGCAACTCGTAGTTTTTTGGAAGCTTGGCAGGCCCTTTCCATGAAAGTGATTCTCGCCAGTCTCTGCTAAGGGCTAAATCAACAGCAAACAAACCATAGAGATAGAATTTGAAACTGCTTTATTGTGTCAAGTTTCAAAGAGCTAGCACAAACCGTGTTTGATTTAGAGTTCCAAATACATGTATCCCTAGAGGAGAAAACAGAGTGAAACCTCAAAATGAAACCAGTTACTGCCAACGAACGGTTTAACCTAGAAGAACGAAATTTGGCGAGCCAAGTGGGATTGGTGTACTGATCATTACCTGAACGTTTCATCAAGATTGGGTGAAAAAGTGTGTGCTGAGATTTCAGGCAACTCGTAGTTTTTTGGAAGCTTGGCAGGCCCTTTCCATGAAAGTGATTCTCGCCAGTCTCTGCTTAGGGCTACATCAACAGCAAACAAACCATAGAGATAGAACTTGAAACTGCTTTATTGTGTCAAGTTTCAAAGAGCTAGCACAAACCGTGTTTGATTTAGAGTTCCAAATACATGTATCCCTATAGGAGAAAACAGAGTGAAACCTCAAAATGAAACCGGTTACTGCCAACGAACGGTTTAACCTAGAAGAACGAAATTTGGCGAGCCAAGTGGGATTGGTGTACTGATCATTACCTGAAAGTTTCATCAAGATTGGGTGAAAAAGTGTTTGCTGAGAATTCAGGAAACTCGTAGTTTTTTGGAAGCTTGGCAGGCCCTTTCCATGAAAGTGATTCTCGCCAGTCTCTGCTTAGGGCTACATCAACAGCAAACAAACCATAGAGATAGAAGTTGAAACTGCTTTATTGTGTCAAGTTTCAAAGAGCTAGCACAAATCGTGTTTGATTTAGAGTTCCAAATACATGTATCCCTATAGGAGAAAACAAAGTGAAACCTCAAAATGAAACCGGTTACTGCCAACGAACGGTTTAACCTAGAAGAGTGAAATTTGGCGAGCCAAGTGGAATTCGTGTACTGATCATTACCTGAAAGTTTCATGAAGATTGGGTGAAAAAGTGTGTGCTGAAATTTCAGGCAACTCGTAGTTTTTTGGAAGCTTGGCAGGCCCTTTCCATGAAAGTGATTCTCGCCAGTCTCTGCTTAGGGCTACATCAACAGCAAACAAACCATAGAGATAGAACTTGAAACTGCTTTATTGTGTCAAGTTTCAAAGAGCTAGCACAAACCGTGTTTGATTGAGAGTTCCAAATACATGTATCCCTATAGGAGAAAACAGAGTGAAACCTCAAAATGAAACCGGTTACTGCCAACGAATACGGCTTAACCTAGAAAAACGAAATTTGGCGAGCCAAGTGGGATTGGTGTACTGATCATTACCTGAAAGTTTCATCAAGATTGGGTGAAAAAGTGTGTGCTGAGATTTCAGGCAACTCGTAGTTTTTTGGAAGCTTGGCTGGCCTTTCCATGAAAGTGATTCTCGCCAGTCTCTGCTTAGGGCTACATCAACAGAAAACAAACCATAGAGATAGAACTTGAAACTGCTTTATTGTGT
>NW_027521888.1:0-45625 GCF_052094955.1 Ictidomys tridecemlineatus | reverse complement strand
AAACCTCAAAATGAAACCGGTTACTGCCAACGAACGGTTTAACCTGGAAGAATGAAATTTGGCGAACCAAGTGGGATTGGTGTACTGATTATTACCTGAAAGTTTCATCAAGATTGGGTGAAAAAGGGTGTGCTGAGATTTCAGGCAACTCGTAGTTTTTTGGAAGCTTGGCAGGCCCTTTCCATGAAAGTGATTCTCACCAGTCTCTGCTTAGGGCTTCATCAACAGCAAACAAACCATAGAGATAGAACTTGAAACTGCTTTATTGTGTCAAGTTTCAAAGAGCTAGCACAAACCGTGTTTGATTTAGAGTTCCAAATACATGTATCCCTATAGGAGAAAACAGAGTGAAACCTCAAAATGAAACCGGTTACAGCCAACGAACGGTTTAACCTAGAAGTACGAAATTTGGCGAGCCAAGTGGGATTGGTGTACTGATCATTACCTGAAAGTTTCATCAAGATTGGGTGAAAAAGTGTGTGCTCAGATTTCAGGCAACTCGTAGTTTTTTGGAAGCTTGGCAGGCCCTTTCCATGAAAGTGATTCTCGCCAGTCTCTGCTTAGGGCTACATCAACAGCAAACAAACCATAGAGATAGAACTTGAAACTGCTTTATTGTGTCAAGTTTCAAAGAGCTAGCACAAACCGTGTTTGATTTAGAGTTCCAAATACATGTATCCCTATAGGAGAAAACAGAGTGAAACCTCAAAATGAAACCGGTTACTGCCAACGAACGGTTTAACCTAGAGGAACGAAATTTGGCGAGCCAAGTGGGATTGGTGTACTGATCATTACCTGAAAGTTTCATCAAGATTGGGTGAAAAAGTGTGTGCTGAGATTTCAGGCAACTCGTAGTTTTTTGGAAGCTTGGCAGGCCCTTTCCATGAAAGTGATTCTCGCCAGTCTCTGCTTAGGGCTACATCAACAGCAAACAAACCATAGAGATAGAACTTGAAACTGCTTTATTGTGTCAAGTTTCAAAGAGCTAGCACAAACCGTGTTTGATTTAGAGTTCCAAATACATGTATCCCTATAGGAGAAAACAGAGTGAAACCTCAAAATGAAACCGGTTACTTCCAAAGAACGGTTTAACCTAGAAGAATGAAATTTGGCGAGCCAAGTGGGATTGGTGTACTGATCATTACCTGACAGTTTCATCAAGATTGGATGAAAAAGTGTGTGCTGAGATTTCTGGCAACTCGTAGTTTTTTGGAAGCTTGGCAGGCCCTTTCCATGAAAGTGATTCTCGCCAGTCTCTGATTAGGGCTACATCAACAGCAAACAAACCATAGAGAGAGCACTTGAAACTGCTTTATTGTGTCAAGTTTCAAAAAGCTAGCACAAACCGTGTTTGATTTAGAGTTCCAAATACATGTGCCCCTATAAGAGAAAACAGAGTGAAACCTCAAAATGAAACCGGTTACTGCCAACGAAAGGTTTAACCTAAAAGAACGAAATTTGGCGAGCCAAGTGGGATTGGTGTACTGATCATTACCTGAAAGTATCATCAAGATTGGGTGAAAAAGTGTTTGCTGACATTTCAGGCAACTCGTAGTTTTTTGGAAGCTCGGCAGGCCCTTTCCATGAAAGTGATTCTCGCCAGTCTCTGCTTAGGGCTACATCAACAGCAAACAAACCATAGAGATAGAACTTGAAACTGCTTTATTGTGTCAAGTTTCAAAGAGCTAGCACAAACCGTGTTTGATTTAGAGTTCCAAATACATGTATCCCTATAGGAGAAAACAGAGTGAAACTTCAAAATGAAACCGGTTACTGCCAACGAATGGTTTAACCTAGAAGAACAAAATTTGGTGAGCCAAGTGGGATTGGTGTACTGATCATTACCTGAAAGTATCATCAAGATTGGGTGAAAAAGTGTTTGCTGAGATTTCAGGCAACTCGTAGTTTTTTGGAAGCTTGGCAAGCCCTTTCCATGAAAGTGATTCTCGCCCGTCTCTTCTTAGGGCTACATCAACAGCAAACAAACCATAGAGATAGAACTTGAAACTGCTTTATTGTGTCAAGTTTCAAAGAGCTAGCACAAACCGTGTTTGATTTAGAGTTCCAAATACATATATCCCTATAGGAGAAAACAGAGTGAAACCTCAAAATGAAACCGGTTACTGCCAACGAACGGTTTAACCTAGAAGAACGAAATTTGGCGAGCCAAGTAAGATTTGTGTACTGATCATTATCTGAAAGTTTCATCAAGATTGGGTGAAAAAGTGTTTGCTTAGATTTCAGGCAACTCGTAGTTTTTTGGAAGCTTGGCAGGCCCTTTCCATGAAAGTGATTCTCGCCAGTCTCTGCTTAGGGCTACATCAACAGCAAACAAACCATAGAGATAGAACTTGAAACTGCTTTATTGTGTCAAGTTTCAAAGAGCTAGCACAAACCGTGTTTGATTTAGAGTTCCAAATACATGTATCCCTATAGGAGAAAACAGAGTGAAACCTCAAAATGAAACCGGTTATTGCCAACGAACGGTTTAACCTAGAAGAACAAAATTTGGCGAGCCAAGTGGGATTGGTGTACTGATTATTACCTGAAAGTCTCATCAAGATTGGGTGAAAAAGTGGTGGCTGATATTTCAGGCAACTCGTAGTTTTTTGGAAGCTTGGCAGGCCCTTTCCATGAAAGTGATTCTCGCCAGTCTCTGCTTAGGGTTACATCAACAGCAAACAAACTATAGAGATAGAACTTGAAACTGCTTTATTGTGTCAAGTTTCAAAGAGCTAGCACAAACCGTGTTTGATTTAGAGTTCCAAATACATGTATCTCTATAGGAGAAAACAGAGTTAAACCTCAAAATGAAACCGGTTACAACCAACGAACGGTTTAACCTAGAAGAACGAAATTTGGCGAGCCAAGTGGGATTTGTGTACTGATCATTACCTGAAAGTTTCATCAAGATTGGGAGAAAAAGTGTTTGCTGAGATTTCAGGAAACTCGTAGTTTTTTGGAAGCTTGGCAGGCCCTTTCCATGAAAGTGATTCTCGCCAGTCTCTTCTTAGGGCTACATCAACAGCAAACAAACCATAGAGATAGAACTTGAAACTGCTTTATTGTGTCAAGTTTCAAAGAGCTAGCACAAACCGTGTTTGATTTAGAGTTCCAAATACATGTATCCCTATAGGAGAAAACAGAGTGAAACCTCAAAATGAAACCGGTTACTGCCAACGAACGGTTTAACCTAGAAGAACGAAATTTGGCGAGCCAAGTAAGATTTGTGTACTGATCATTACCTGAAAGTTTCATCAAGATTAGGTGAAAAAGTGTTTGCTTAGATTTCAGGCAACTCGTAGTTTTTTGGAAGCTTGGCAGGCCCTTTCCATGAAAGTGATTCTCGCCAGTCTCTGCTTAGGGCTACATCAACAGCAAACAAACCATACAGATAGAACTTGAAACTGCTTTATTGTGTCAAGTTTCAAAGAGCTAGCACAAACCGTGTTTGATTTAGAGTTCCAAATACATGTATCCCTATAGGAGAAAACAGAGTGAAACCTCAAAATGAAACCGGTTATTGCCAACGAACGGTTTAACCTAGAAGAACAAAATTTGGCGAGCCAAGTTGGATTGGTGTACTGATTATTACCTGAAAGTCTCATCAAGATTGGGTGAAAAAGTGGTGGCTGAGATTTCAGGCAACTCGTAGTTTTTTGGAAGCTTGGCAGGCCCTTTCCATGAAAGTGATTCTCGCCAGTCTCTGCTTAGGGTTACATCAACAGCAAACAAACTATAGAGATAGAACTTGAAACTGCTTTATTGTGTCAAGTTTCAAAGAGCTAGCACAAACCGTGTTTGATTTAGAGTTCCAAATACATGTATCTCTATAGGAGAAAACAGAGTTAAACCTCAAAATGAAACCGGTTACAACCAACGAACGGTTTAACCTAGAAGAACGAAATTTGGCGAGCCAAGTGGGATTTGTGTACTGATCATTACCTGAAAGTTTCATCAAGATTGGGAGAAAAAGTGTTTGCTGAGATTTCAGGAAACTCGTAGTTTTTTGGAAGCTGGCAGGCCCTTTCCATGAAAGTGATTCTCGCCAGTCTCTTCTTAGGGCTACATCAACAGCAAACAAACCATAGAGATAGAACTTGAAACAGCTTTATTGTGTCAAGTTTCAAAGAGCTAGCACAAACCGTGTTTGATTTAGAGTTCAAAATACATGTATCCCTCTAAGAGAAAACACAGTGAAACCTCAAAATGAAACCGGTTACAGCCAACGAACTGTTTAACCTAGAAGAACGAAATTTGGCGAGCCAATTGGGATTGGTGTACTGATCATTACCTGAAAGTATCATCAAGATTGGGTGAAAAAGTGTTTGCTGAGATTTCAGGCAACTCGTAGTTTTTTGGAAGCTTGGCAGGCCCTTTCCAGGAAAGTGATTCTCGCCAGTCTCTGCTTAGGGCTACATCAACAGCAAACAAACCATAGAGATAGAACTTGAAACTGCTTTATTGTGTCAAGTTTCAAAGAGCTAGCACAAACCGTGTTTGATTTAGAGTTCCAAATACATGTATCTCTATAGGAGAAAACAGAGTGAAACCTCAAAATGAAACCGGTTACAGCCAACGAACGGTTTAACCTAGAAGAACGAAATTTGCGAGCCAAGTAGGATTGGTGTACTGATCATTACCTGAACGTTTCATCAAGATTGGGTGAAAAAGTGTTTGCTGAAATTTCAGGCAACTAGTTTTTTTTTTTGGAAGCTTGGCAGGCCCCTTTCCATGAAAGTGATTCTCGCCAGTCTCTTCTTAGGGCTACATCAACAGCAAACAAACCATAGAGATAGAACTTGAAACTGCTTTATTGTGTCAAGTTTCAAAGAGCTAGCACAAACCGTGTTTGATTTAGAGTTCCAAATACATGTATCCCTATAAGAGAAAACACAGTGAAACCTCAAAATGAAACCGGTTACACCCAACGAACTGTTTAACCTAGAAGAACGAAATTTGGCGAGCCAAGTGGGATTGGTGTACTGATCATTACCTGAAAGTATCATCAAGATTGGGAGAAAAAGTGTTTGCTGAGATTTCAGGCAACTCGTAGTTTTTTGGAAGCTTGGCAGGCCCTTTCCAGGAAAGTGATTCTCGCCAGTCTCTGCTTAGGGCTACATCAACAGCAAACAAACCATAGAGATAGAACTTGAAACTGCTTTATTGTGTCAAGTTTCAAAGAGCTAGCACAAACCGTGTTTGATTTAGAGTTCCAAATACATGTATCCCTATAGGAGAAAACAGAGTGAAACCTCAAAATGAAACCGGTTACTGCCAACGAACAGTTTAACCTAGAAGAACAAAATTTGGCGAGCCAAGTGGGATTCGTGTACTGATTATTACCTGAAAGTATCATCAAGATTGGGTGAAAAGTGGTGGCTGAGATTTCAGGCAACTCGTAGTTTTTTGGAAGCTGGGCAGGCCCTTTCCATGAAAGTGATTCTCGCCAGTCTCTGCTTAGGGCTACATCAACAGCAAACAAACCATAGAGATAGAACTTGAAACTGCTTTATTGTGTCAAGTTTCTAAGAGCTAGCACAAACCGTGTTTGATTTAGAGTTCCAAATACATGTATCCCTATAGGAGAAAACAGAGTGAAACCTTCAAAATGAAATCGGTTACTGCCAACGAACGGTTTAACCTAGAAGAACGAAATTTGGCGAGCCAAGTGGGATTGGTGTACTGATCATTACCTGAAAGTTTCATCAAGATTGGGTGAAAAAGTGTGTGCTGAGATTTCAGGCAACTCGTATTTTTTTGGAAGCTTGGCAGGCCCTTTCCATGAAAGTGATTCTCGCCAGTCTCTGCTTAGGGCTACATCAGCAGCAAACAAACCATAGAGATAGAACTTGAAACTGCTTAATTGTGTCAAGTTTCAAAGAGCTAGCACAAACCGTGTTTGATTTAGAGTTCCAAATACATGTATCCCTATAGGAGAAAACAGAGTGAAACCTCAAAATGAAACCGGTTACTGCCAACGAACGGTTTAACCTAGAAGAACGAAATTTGGCAAGCCAAGTGGGATTGGTGTACTTATCATTACCTGAAAGTATCATCAAGATTGGGTGAAAAGTGTTTGCTGAGATTTCAGTGAACTCGTAGTTTTTTGGAAGCTTGGCAGGCCCTTTCCATGAAAGTGATTCTCGCCAGTCTCTGCTTAGGGCTACATCAACAGCAAACAAACCATAGAGATAGAACTTGAAACTGCTTTATTGTGTCAAGTTTCAAAGAGCTAGCACAAACCGTGTTTGATTTAGAGTTCCAAATACATGTATCCCTATAGGAGAAAACAGAGTGAAACCTCAAAATGAAACCGGTTACTGCCAACGAACGGTTTAACCTAGAAGAACGAAATTTGGTGAGCCAAGTGTGATTGGTGTACTGATTATTACCTGAAAGTATCATCAAGATTGGGTGAAAAAGTGGTGGCTGAGATTTCAGGCAACTCGTAGTTTTTTGGAAGCTTGGCAGGCCCTTTCCATGAAAGTGATTCTCGCCAGTCTCTGCTTAGGGCTACATCAACAGCAAACAAACCATAGAGATAGAACTTGAAACTGCTTTATTGTGTCAAGTTTCAAAGAGCTAGCACAAACCGTGTTTGATTTAGAGATCCAAATACTTGTATCCCTATAGGAGAAAACAGAGTGAAACCTCAAAATGAACCAGTTACTGCCAACGAACGGTTTAACCTAGAAGAACGAAATTTGGCGAGCCAAGTGGGATTGGTGTACTGATTATTACCTGAACGTATCATCAAGATTGGGTGCAAATATGTTTGCTGAGATTTCAGGAAACTCGTAGTTTTTTGGAAGCTTGGCAGGCCCTTTCCATGAAAGTGATTCTCGCTAGTCTCTGCTTAGGGCTACATCAACAGCAAACTAACCATAGTGATAGAACTTGAAACTGCTTTATTGTGTCAAGTTTCAAAGAGCTAGCACAAACCGTGTTTGATTTAGAGTTCCAAATACATGTATCCCTATAGGAGAAAACAGAGTGAAACATCAAAATGAAACCGGTTACTGCCAACAAACGGTTTAACCTACAAGAACGAAATATGGCGCGCCAAGTGGGATTGGTGTACTGATCATTACCTGAAAGTTTCATCAAGATTAGGTGAAAAAGTGTTTGCTGAGATTTCAGGCACCTCGTAGTTTTTTGGAAGCTTGGCAGGCCCTTTCCATGAAAGTGATTCTCGCCAGTCTCTGCTTAGGGCTACATCAGCAGCAAACAAACCATAGAGATAGAACTTGAAACTGCTTTATTGTGTCAAGTTTCAAAGAGCTAGCACAAACCGTGTTTGATTTAGAGTTCCAAATACATGTATCCCTATAGGAGAAAACAGAGTGAAACCTCAAAATGAAACCGGTTACTGCCAACGAACGGTTTAACCTAGAAGAACGAAATTTGGCGAGCCAAGCGGGATTGGTGTACTTATCATTACCTGAAAGTATCATCAAGATTGGGTGAAAAAGTGGTGGCTGAGATTTCAGGCAACTCGTAGTTTTTTGGAAGCTTGGCAGGCCCTTTCCATGAAAGTGATTCTCGCCAGTCTCTGCTTAGGGCTACATCAACAGCAAACAAACCATAGAGATAGAACTTGAAACTGCTTTATTGTGTCAAGTTTCAAAGAGCTAGCACAAACCGTGTTTGATTTAGAGTTCCAAATACTTGTATCCCTATATGAGAAAACAGAGTGAAACCTCAAAATGAACCAGTTACTGCCAACGAACAGTTTAACCTAGAAGAACGAAATTTGGCGAGCCAAGTGGGATTGGTGTACTGATTATTACCTGAAAGTATCATCAAGATTGGGTGCAAAAGTGTTTGCTGAGATTTCAGGAAACTCGTAGTTTTTTGGAAGCTTGGCAGGCCCTTTCCATGAAAGTGATTCTCGCTAGTCTCTGCTTAGGGCTACATCAACAGCAAACTAACCATAGTGATAGAACTTGAAACTGCTTTATTGTGTCAAGTTTCAAAGAGCTAGCACAAACCGTGTTTGATTTAGAGTTCCAAATACATGTATCCCTATAGGAGAAAACAGAGTGAAACCTCAAAATGAAACCGGTTACTGCCAACAAACGGTTTAACCTACAAGAACGAAATATGGCGCGCCAAGTGGGATTGGTGTACTGATCATTACCTGAAAGTTTCATCAAGATTAGGTGAAAAAGTGTTTGCTGAGATTTCAGGCACCTCGTAGTTTTTTGGAAGCTTGGCAGGCCCTTTCCATGAAAGTGATTCTCGCCAGTCTCTGCTTAGGGCTACATCAACAGCAAACAAACCATAGAGATAGAACTTGAAACTGCTTTATTGTGTCAAGTTTCAAAGAGCTAGCACAAACCGTGTTTGATTTAGAGTTCCAAATACATGTATCCCTATAGGAGAATACAGAGTGAAACTTCAAAATGAAACCGGTTACTGCCAACGAACGGTTTAACCTAGAAGAACGAAATTTGGCGAGCCAAGTGGGATAGGTGTACTGATCATTATCTGAAAGTTTCATCAAGATTGGGTGAAAAAGTGTTTGCTGAGATTTCAGGCAACTCGTAGTTTTTTGGAAGCTTGGCAGGTCCTTTCCATGAAAGTGATTCTCGCCAGTCTCTGCTTAGGGCTAAATCAACAGCAAACAAACCATAGAGATAGAACTTGAAACTGCTTTATTGTGTCAAGTTTCAAAGAGCTAGCACAAACCGTGTTTGATTTAGAGTTCCAAATACATGTATCCCTATAGGAGAAAACACAGTGAAACCTCAAAATGTGACTGTTTACTGCCAAAGAACGGTTTAACCTAGAAGAACGAAGTTGGCGAGCCAAGTGGGATTGGTGTACTGATCATTACCTGAAAGTTTCATCAAGATTGGGTGAAAAAGTGTTTGCTTAGATTTCAGGCAACTCGTAGTTTTTTGGAAGCTTGGCAGGCCCTTTCCAGGAAAGTGATTCTCGCCAGTCTCTGCTTAGGGCTACATCAACAGCAAACAAACCATAGAGATAGAACTTGAAACTGCTTTATTGTGTCAAGTTTCAAAGAGCTAGCACAAACCGTGTTTGATTTAGAGTTCCAAATACATATATCCCTATAGGAGAAAACAGAGTGAAACCTCAAAATGAAACCGGTTACTGCCAACGAACGGTTTAACCTAGAAGAACAAAATTTGGCGAGCCAAGTGGGATTGGTGTACTGATCATTACCTGAAAGTTTTATCAAGATTAGGTGAAAAAGTGTTTGCTGAGATTTCAGGCACCTCGTATTTTTTTGGAAGCTTGGCAGGCCCTTTCCATGAAAGTGATTCTCGCCAGTCTCTTCTTAGGGCTACATCAACAGCAAACAAACCATAGAGATAGAACTTGAAACTGCTTTATTGTGTCAAGTTTCAAAGAGGTAGCACAAACCGTGTTTGATTTAGAGTTCCAAATACATGTATCCCTATAGGAGAAAACAGAGTGAAACCTCAAAATGAAACCGGTTACTGCCAACGAACGGTTTAACCTAGAAGAACGAAATTTGGCGAGCCAAGTGGGATTGGTGTACTGATCATTACCTGAAAGTTTCATCAAGATTGGGTGAAAAAGTGATTGCTGAGATTTCAGGAAACTCGTAGTTTTTTGGAAGCTTGGCAGGCCCTTTCCATGAAAGTGATTCTCGCCAGTCTCTGCTTAGGGCTACATCAACAGCAAACAAACCATAGAGATAGAACTTGAAACTGCTTTATTGTGTCAAGTTTCAAAGAGCTAGCAAAAACCGTGTGTGATTTAGAGTTCCAAATACATGTATCCCTATAAGAGAAAACAGAGTGAAACCTCAAAATGAAACCGGTTACTGCCAACGAACGGTTAAACCTAGAAGAAAGAAATTTGGCGAGCCAAGTAAGATTGGTGTACTGATTATTACCTGAAAGTATCATCAAGATTGGGTGAAAAAGAGTTTGCTGAGATTTCAGGCAACTCGTAGTTTTTTGGAAGCTTGGCAGGCCCTTTCCATGAAAGTGATTCTCGCTAGTCTCTGCTTAGGGCTACATCAACAGCAAACTAACCATAGTGATAGAACTTGAAACTGCTTTATTGTGTCAAGTTTCAAAGAGCTAGCACAAACCGTGTTTGATTTAGAGTTCCAAATACATGTATCCCTATAGGAGAAAACAGAGTGAAACCTCAAAATGAAACCGGTTACTGCCAACAAACGGTTTAACCTACAAGAACGAAATATGGCGCGCCAAGTGGGATTGGTGTACTGATCATTACCTGAAAGTTTCATCAAGATTAGGTGAAAAAGTGTTTGCTGAGATTTCAGGCAACTCGTAGTTTTTTGGAAGCTTGGCAGGCCCTTTCCATGAAAGTGATTCTCGCCAGTCTCTGCTTAGGGCTACATCAACAGCAAACAAACCATAGAGATAGAACTTGAAACTGCTTTATTGTGTCAAGTTTCAAAGAGCTAGCACAAACCGTGTTTGATTTAGAGTTCCAAATACATGTATCCCTATAGGAGAAAACAGAGTGAAACCTCAAAATGAAACCGGTTACTGCCAACGAACGGTTTAACCTAGAAAAACGAAATTTGGCGAGCCAAGTGGGATTGGTGTACTGATCATTACCTGAAAGTTTCATCAAGATTGGGTGAAAAAGTGTTTGCTGAGATTTCAGGCAACTCGTAGTTTTTTGGAAGCTTGGCAGGCCCTTTCCATGAAAGTGATTCTCGCCAGTCTCTGCTTAGGGCTACATCAACAGCAAACAAACCATAGAGATAGAACTTGAAACTGCTTTATTGTGTCAAGTTTCAAAGAGCTAGCACAAACCGTGTTTGATTTAGAGTTCCAAATACCTGTATCCCTATAGGAGAATACAGAGTGAAACCTCAAAATGAAACCGGTTACTGCCAACGAACGGTTTAACCTAGAAGAACTAAATTTGGCGAGCCAAGTGGGATTTGTGTACTGATCATTACCTGAAAGTTTCATCAAGATTGGGTGAAAAAGTGTTTGCTTAGATTTCAAAAAACTCGTAGTTTTTTGGAAGCTTGGCAGGCCCTTTCCATGAAAGTGAGTCTCGCCAGTCTCTGCTTAGGGCTACATCAACAGTAAACAAAGCATAGAGATAGAACTTGAAACTGCTTTATTGTGTCAAGTTTCAAAGAGCTAGCACAAACCGTGTTTGATTTAGAGTTCCAAATACATGTATCCCTATAGGAGAAAACAGAGTGAAACCTCAAAATGAAACCGGTTACTGCCAACGAACAGTTAAACCTAGAAGTAAAAAATTTGGCGAGCCAGGTAAGATTGGTGTACTGATTATTACCTGAAAGTATCATCAACATTGGGTGAAAAAGTGTTTGCTGAGATTTCAGGCAACTCGTAGTTTTTTGGAAGCTTGGCAGGCCCTTTCCATGAAAGTGATTCTCGCCAGTCTCTGCTTAGGGCTACATCAACAGCAAACAAACCATAGAGATAGAACTTGAAACTGCTTTATTGTGTCAAGTTTCAAAGAGCTAGCACAAACCGTGTTTGATTTAGAGTTCCAAATACATGTATCCCTATAGGAGAAAACAGAGTGAAACCTCAAAATGAAACCGGTTACAGCCAACGAACGGTTTAACCTAGAAGTACGAAATTCGGCGAGCCAAGTGGGATTGGAGTACTGATCATTACCTGAAAGTTTCATCAAGATTGGGTGAAAAAGTGTTTGCTGAGATTTCAGGCACCTCGTAGTTTTTTGGAAGCTTGGCAGGCCATTTCCATGAAAGTGATTCTCGCCAGTCTCTTCTTAGGGCTACATCAACAGCAAACAAACCATAGAGATAGAACTTGAAACTGCTTTATTGTGTCAAGTTTCAAAGAGGTAGCACAAACCGTGTTTGATTTAGAGTTCCAAATACATGTATCCCTATAGGAGAAAACAGAGTGAAACCTCAAAATGAAACCGGTTACTGCCAACGAACGGTTTAACCTAGAAGAACGAAATTTGGCGAGCCAAGTGGGATTGGTGTACTGATCATTACCTGAAAGTTTCATCAAGATTGGGTGAAAAAGTGATTGCTGAGATTTCAGGAAACTCGTAGTTTTTTGGAAGCTTGGCAGGCCCTTTCCATGAAAGTGATTCTCGCCAGTCTCTGCTTAGGGCTACATCAACAGCAAACAAACCATAGAGATAGAACTTGAAACTGCTTTATTGTGTCAAGTTTCAAAGAGCTAGCAAAAACCGTGTGTGATTTAGAGTTCCAAATACATGTATCCCTATAAGAGAAAACAGAGTGAAACCTCAAAATGAAACCGGTTACTGCCAACGAACGGTTAAACCTAGAAGAAAGAAATTTGGCGAGCCAAGTAAGATTGGTGTACTGATTATTACCTGAAAGTATCATCAAGATTGGGTGAAAAAGAGTTTGCTGAGATTTCAGGCAACTCGTAGTTTTTTGGAAGCTTGGCAGGCCCTTTCCATGAAAGTGATTCTCGCTAGTCTCTGCTTAGGGCTACATCAACAGCAAACTAACCATAGTGATAGAACTTGAAACTGCTTTATTGTGTCAAGTTTCAAAGAGCTAGCACAAACCGTGTTTGATTTAGAGTTCCAAATACATGTATCCCTATAGGAGAAAACAGAGTGAAACCTCAAAATGAAACCGGTTACTGCCAACAAACGGTTTAACCTACAAGAACGAAATATGGCGCGCCAAGTGGGATTGGTGTACTGATCATTACCTGAAAGTTTCATCAAGATTAGGTGAAAAAGTGTTTGCTGAGATTTCAGGCAACTCGTAGTTTTTTGGAAGCTTGGCAGGCCCTTTCCATGAAAGTGATTCTCGCCAGTCTCTGCTTAGGGCTACATCAACAGCAAACAAACCATAGAGATAGAACTTGAAACTGCTTTATTGTGTCAAGTTTCAAAGAGCTAGCACAAACCGTGTTTGATTTAGAGTTCCAAATACATGTATCCCTATAGGAGAAAACAGAGTGAAACCTCAAAATGAAACCGGTTACTGCCAACGAACGGTTTAACCTAGAAAAACGAAATTTGGCGAGCCAAGTGGGATTGGTGTACTGATCATTACCTGAAAGTTTCATCAAGATTGGGTGAAAAAGTGTTTGCTGAGATTTCAGGCAACTCGTAGTTTTTTGGAAGCTTGGCAGGCCCTTTCCATGAAAGTGATTCTCGCCAGTCTCTGCTTAGGGCTACATCAACAGCAAACAAACCATAGAGATAGAACTTGAAACTGCTTTATTGTGTCAAGTTTCAAAGAGCTAGCACAAACCGTGTTTGATTTAGAGTTCCAAATACCTGTATCCCTATAGGAGAATACAGAGTGAAACCTCAAAATGAAACCGGTTACTGCCAACGAACGGTTTAACCTAGAAGAACTAAATTTGGCGAGCCAAGTGGGATTTGTGTACTGATCATTACCTGAAAGTTTCATCAAGATTGGGTGAAAAAGTGTTTGCTTAGATTTCAAAAAACTCGTAGTTTTTTGGAAGCTTGGCAGGCCCTTTCCATGAAAGTGAGTCTCGCCAGTCTCTGCTTAGGGCTACATCAACAGTAAACAAAGCATAGAGATAGAACTTGAAACTGCTTTATTGTGTCAAGTTTCAAAGAGCTAGCACAAACCGTGTTTGATTTAGAGTTCCAAATACATGTATCCCTATAGGAGAAAACAGAGTGAAACCTCAAAATGAAACCGGTTACTGCCAACGAACAGTTAAACCTAGAAGTAAAAAATTTGGCGAGCCAGGTAAGATTGGTGTACTGATTATTACCTGAAAGTATCATCAACATTGGGTGAAAAAGTGTTTGCTGAGATTTCAGGCAACTCGTAGTTTTTTGGAAGCTTGGCAGGCCCTTTCCATGAAAGTGATTCTCGCCAGTCTCTGCTTAGGGCTACATCAACAGCAAACAAACCATAGAGATAGAACTTGAAACTGCTTTATTGTGTCAAGTTTCAAAGAGCTAGCACAAACCGTGTTTGATTTAGAGTTCCAAATACATGTATCCCTATAGGAGAAAACAGAGTGAAACCTCAAAATGAAACCGGTTACAGCCAACGAACGGTTTAACCTAGAAGTACGAAATTCGGCGAGCCAAGTGGGATTGGAGTACTGATCATTACCTGAAAGTTTCATCAAGATTGGGTGAAAAAGTGTTTGCTGAGATTTCAGGCACCTCGTAGTTTTTTGGAAGCTTGGCAGGCCATTTCCATGAAAGTGATTCTCGCCAGTCTCTGCTTAGGGTTACATCAACAGCAAAGAAACCATAGAGATAGAACTTGAAACTGCTTTATTGTGTCAAGTTTCAAAGAGCTAGCACAAACCGTGTTTGATTTAGAGTTCCAAATACATGTATCCCTATAGGAGAAAACAGAGTGAAACCTCAGAATGAAACCAGTTACTGCCAACGAACAGTTTAATCTAGAAGAACGAAATTTGGCGAGCCAAGTGGGATTGGTGTACTGATCATTACCTGAAAGTATCATCAAGATTGGGTGAAAAAGTGTTTTCTGAGATTTCAGGCAACTCGTAGTTTTTTGGAAGCTTGGCAGGCCCTTTCCATGAAAGTGATTCAAGCCAGTCTCTGTTTAGGGCTACATCAACAGCAAACAAACCATAGAGATAGAACTTGAAACTGCTTTATTGTGTCAAGTTTCAAAGAGCTAGCACAAACCCTGTTTGATTTAGAGTTCCAAATACATGTATCCGTATAGGAGAAAACAGAGTGAAACCTCAAAATGAAACCGGTTACTGCCAACGAACGTTTTAACCTAGAAAAATGAAATTTGGTGAGCCAAGTGGGATTGGTGTACTGATCATTACCTGAAAGTATATTCAAGATTGGTTTAAAAATTGTTTTCTGAGATTTCAGGCAACTCGTAGTTTTTTGGAAGCTTGGCAGGCCCTTTCCATGAAAGTGATTCTCGCCAGTCTCTTCTTAGGGCTACATCAACAGCAAACAAACCATAGAGATAGAACTTGAAACTGCTTTATTGTGTCAAGTTTCAAAGAGCTAGCACAAACCGTGTTTGATTTAGAGTTCCAAATACATGTATCCCTATAGGAGAAAACAGAGTGAAACCTCAAAATAAAACCGGTTACTGCCAACGATCGGTTTAACCAGGAAGAACGAAATTTGGCGAGCCAAGTGGGATTGGTGTACTGATTATTACCTGAAAGTTTCATCAAGATTGGGTGAAAAAGTGGTGGCTGAGATTTCAGGCAACTCGTAGTTTTTTGGAAGCTTGGCAGGCCCTTTCCATGAAAGTGATTCTCGCCAGTCTCTGCTTAGGGCTACATCAACAGCAAACAAACCATAGAGATAGAACTTGAATCTGCTTTATTGTGTCAAGTTTCAAAGAGCTAGCACAAACCGTGTTTGATTTAGAGTTCCAAATACATGTATCCCTATAGGAGAAAACAGAGTGAAACCTCAAAATGAAACCGGTTACTGCCAACGAACGGTTTAACCTAGAAGAACTAAATTTGGCGAGCCAAGTGGGATTGGTGTACTGATCATTACCTGAAAGTTTCATCAAGATTGGGTGAAAAAGTGTTTGCTTAGATTTCAAAAAACTCGTAGTTTTTTGGAAGCTTGGCAGGCCCTTTCCATGAAAGTGAGTCTCGCCAGTCTCTGCTTAGGGCTACATCAACAGTAAACAAAGCATAGAGATAGAACTTGAAACTGCTTTATTGTGTCAAGTTTCAAAGAGCTAGCACAAACCGTGTTTGATTTAGAGTTCCAAATACATGTATCCCTATAGGAGAAAACAGAGTGAAACCTCAAAATGAAACCGGTTACTGCCAACGAACAGTTAAACCTAGAAGTAAAAAATTTGGCGAGCCAGGTAAGATTGGTGTACTGATTATTACCTGAAAGTATCATCAACATTGGGTGAAAAAGTGTTTGCTGAGATTTCAGGCAACTCGTAGTTTTTTGGAAGCTTGGCAGGCCCTTTCCATGAAAGTGATTCTCGCCAGTCTCTGCTTAGGGCTACATCAACAGCAAACAAACCATAGATATAGAACTTGAAACTGCTTTATTGTGTCAAGTTTCAAAGAGCTAGCACAAACCGTGTTTGATTTAGAGTTCCAAATACATGTATGCCTATAGGAGAAAACAGAGTGAAACCTCAAAATGAAACCGGTTACAGCCAACGAACGGTTTAACCTAGAAGTACGAAATTTGGCGAGCCAAGTGGGATTGGAGTACTGATCATTACCTGAAAGTTTCATCAAGATTGGGTGAAAAAGTGTTTGCTGAGATTTCAGGCACCTCGTAGTTTTTTGGAAGCTTGGCAGGCCCTTTCCATGAAAGTGATTCTCGCCAGTCTCTGCTTAGGGCTACATCAACAGCAAAGAAACCATAGAGATAGATCTTGAAACTGCTTTATTGTGTCAAGTTTCAAAGAGCTAGCACAAACCGTGTTTGATTTAGAGTTCCAAATACATGTATCCCTATAGGAGAAAACAGAGTGAAACCTCAGAATGAAACCAGTTACTGCCAACGAACAGTTTAACCTAGAAGAACGAAATTTGGCGAGCCAAGTGGGATTGGTGTACTGATCATTACCTGAAAGTATCATCAAGATTGGGTGGAAAAGTGTTTTCTGAGATTTCAGGCAACTCGTAGTTTTTTGGAAGCTTGGCAGGCCCTTTCCATGAAAGTGATTCTCGCCAGTCTCTGTTTAGGGCTACATCAACAGCAAACAAACCATAGAGATAGAACTTGAAACTGCTTTATTGTGTCAAGTTTCAAAGAGCTAGCACAAACCCTGTTTGATTTAGAGTTCCAAATACATGTATCCGTATAGGAGAAAACAGAGTGAAACCTCAAAATGAAACCGGTTACTGCCAACGAACGTTTTAACCTAGAAAAACGAAATTTGGTGAGCCAAGTGGGATTGGTGTACTGATCATTACCTGAAAGTATATTCAAGATTGGTTAAAAATTGTTTTCTGAGATTTCAGGCAACTCGTAGTTTTTTGGAAGCTTGGCAGGCCCTTTCCATGAAAGTGATTCTCGCCAGTCTCTGCTTAGGGCTACATCAACAGCAAACAAACCATAGAGATAGAACTTGAAACTGCTTTATTGTGTCAAGTTTCAAAGAGCTAGCACAAACCGTGTTTGATTTAGAGTTCCAAATACCTGTATCCCTATAGGAGAATACAGAGTGAAACCTCAAAATGAAACCGGTTACTGCCAACGAACGGTTTAACCTAGAAGAACTAAATTTGGCGAGCCAAGTGGGATTGGTGTACTGATCATTACCTGAAAGTTTCATCAAGATTGGGTGAAAAAGTGTTTGCTTAGATTTCAAAAAACTCGTAGTTTTTTGGAAGCTTGGCAGGCCCTTTCCATGAAAGTGAGTCTCGCCAGTCTCTGCTTAGGGCTACATCAACAGTAAACAAAACATAGAGATAGAACTTGAAACTGCTTTATTGTGTCAAGTTTCAAAGAGCTAGCACAAACCGTGTTTGATTTAGAGTTCCAAATACATGTATCCCTATAGGAGAAAACAGAGTGAAACCTCAAAATGAAACCGGTTACTGCCAACGAACAGTTAAACCTAGAAGTAAAAAATTTGGCGAGCCAGGTAAGATTGGTGTACTGATTATTACCTGAAAGTATCATCAACATTGGGTGAAAAAGTGTTTGCTGAGATTTCAGGCAACTCGTAGTTTTTTGGAAGCTTGGCAGGCCCTTTCCATGAAAGTGATTCTCGCCAGTCTCTGCTTAGGGCTACATCAACAGCAAACAAACCATAGATATAGAACTTGAAACTGCTTGATTGTGTCAAGTTTCAAAAAGCTAGCACAAACCGTGTTTGATTTAGAGTTCCAAATACATGTATGCCTATAGGAGAAAACAGAGTGAAACCTCAAAATGAAACCGGTTACAGCCAACGAACGGTTTAACCTAGAAGTACGAAATTTGGCGAGCCAAGTGGGATTGGAGTACTGATCATTACCTGAAAGTTTCATCAAGATTGGGTGAAAAAGTGTTTGCTGAGATTTCAGGCACCTCGTAGTTTTTTGGAAGCTTGGCAGGCCCTTTCCATGAAAGTGATTCTCGCCAGTCTCTGCTTAGGGCTACATCAACAGCAAAGAAACCATAGAGATAGAACTTCAAACTGCTTTATTGTGTCAAGTTTCAAAGAGCTAGCACAAACCGTGTTTGATTTAGAGTTCCAAATACATGTATCCCTATAGGAGAAAACAGAGTGAAACCTCAGAATGAAACCAGTTACTGCCAACGAACAGTTTAACCTAGAAGAACGAAATTTGGCGAGCCAAGTGGGATTGGTGTACTGATCATTACCTGAAAGTATCATCAAGATTGGGTGAAAAAGTGTTTTCTGAGATTTCAGGCAACTCGTAGTTTTTTGGAAGCTTGGCAGGCCCTTTCCATGAAAGTGATTCTCGCCAGTCTCTGCTTAGGGCTACATCAACAGCAAACAAACCATAGAGATAGAACTTGAAACTGCTTTATTGTGTCAAGTTTCAAAGAGCTAGCACAAACCCTGTTTGATTTAGAGTTCCAAATACATGTATCCCTATAGGAGAAAACAGAGTGAAACCTCAAAATGAAACCGGTTACTGCCAACAAACGTTTTAACCTAGAAAAACGAAATTTGGTGAGCCAAGTAGGATTGGTGTACTGATCATTACCTGAAAGTATATTCAAGATTGGTTTAAAAATTGTTTTCTGAGATTTCAGGCAACTCGTAGTTTTTTGGAAGCTTGGCAGGCCCTTTCCATGAAAGTGATTCTCGCCAGTCTCTTCTTAGGGCTACATCAACAGCAAACAAACCATAGAGATAGAACTTGAAACTGCTTTATTGTGTCAAGTTTCAAAGAGCTAGCACAAACCGTGTTTGATTTAGAGTTCCAAATACATGTATCCCTATAGGAGAAAACAGAGTGAAACCTCAAAATAAAACCGGTTACTGCCAACGATCGGTTTAACCAGGAAGAACGAAATTTGGCGAGCCAAGTGGGATTGGTGTACTGATTATTACCTGAAAGTTTCATCAAGATTGGGTGAAAAAGTGGTGGCTGAGATTTCAGGCAACTCGTAGTTTTTTGGAAGCTTGGCAGGCCCTTTCCATGAAAGTGATTCTCGCCAGTCTCTGCTTAGGGCTACATCAACAGCAAACAAACCATAGAGATAGAACTTGAATCTGCTTTATTGTGTCAAGTTTCAAAGAGCTAGCACAAACCGTGTTTGATTTACAGTTCCAAATACATGTATCCCTATAGGAGAAAACAGAGTGAAACCTCAAAATGAAACCGGTTACTGCCAACGAACGGTTTAACCTAGAAGAACGAAATTTGGCGAGCCAAGTGGGATTGGTGTACTGATCATTACCTGAAAGTTTCATCAAGATTGGGTGAAAAAGTGTTTGCTGAGATTTCAGGCAACTCGTAGTTTTTTGGAAGCTTGGCAGGCCCTTTCCATGAAAGTAATTCTCGCCAGTCTCTGCTTAGGGCTACATCAACAGCAAACAAACCATAGAGATAGAACTTGAAACTGCTTTATTGTGTCAAGTTTCAAAGAGCTAGCACAAACCGTGTTTGATTTAGAGTTCCAAATACATGTATCCCTATAAGAGAAAACAGAGTGAAACGTCAAAATGAAACCGGTTACTGCCAACGAACGGTTAAACCTAGAAGAAAGAAATTTGGCGAGCCAAGTGGGATTGGTGTACTGATCATTACCTGAAAGTTTCATCAAGATTGGGTGAAAAAGTGTTTGCTTAGATTTCAAAAAACTCGTAGTTTTTTGGAAGCTTGGCAGGCCCTTTCCATGAAAGTGAGTCTCGCCAGTCTCTGCTTAGGGCTACATCAACAGCAAACAAACCATAAAGATAGAACTTGAAACTGCTTTATTGTGTCAAGTTTCAAAGAGCTAGCACAAACCGTGTTTGATTTAGAGTTCCAAATACATGTATCCCTATAGGAGAAAACAGAGTGAAACCTCAAAATGAAACCGGTTACTGCCAACGAACAGTTAAACCTAGAAGTAAAAAATTTGGCGAGCCAGGTAAGATTGGTGTACTGATTATTACCTGAAAGTATCATCAACATTGGGTGAAAAAGTGTTTGCTGAGATTTCAGGCAACTCGTAGTTTTTTGGAAGCTTGGCAGGCCCTTTCCATGAAAGTGATTCTCGCCAGTCTCTGCTGAGGGCTACATCAACAGCAAACAAACCATAGATATAGAACTTGAAACTGCTTTATTGTGTCAAGTTTCAAAGAGCTAGCACAAACCGTGTTTGATTTAGAGTTCCAAATACATGTATGCCTATAGGAGAAAACAGAGTGAAACCTCAAAATGAAACCGGTTACAGCCAACGAACGGTTTAACCTAGAAGTACGAAATTTGGCGAGCCAAGTGGGATTGGAGTACTGATCATTACCTGAAAGTTTCATCAAGATTGGGTGAAAAAGTGTTTGCTGAGATTTCAGGCACCTCGTAGTTTTTTGGAAGCTTGGCAGGCCCTTTCCATGAAAGTGATTCTCGCCAGTCTCTGCTTAGGGCTACATCAACAGCAAAAAACCATAGAGATAGAACTTGAAACTGCTTTATTGTGTCAAGTTTCAAAGAGCTAGCACAAACCGTGTTTGATTTAGAGTTCCAAATACATGTATCCCTATAGGAGAAAACAGAGTGAAACCTCAGAATGAAACCAGTTACTGCCAACGAACAGTTTAACCTAGAAGAACGAAATTTGGCAAGCCAAGTGGGATTGGTGTACTGATCATTACCTGAAAGTATCATCAAGATTGGGTGAAAAAGTGTTTTCAGAGATTTCAGGCAACTCGTAGTTTTTTGGAAGCTTGGCAGGCCCTTTCCATGAAAGTGATTCTCGCCAGTCTCTGTTTAGGGCTACATCAACAGCAAACAAACCATAGAGATAGAACTTGAAACTGCTTTATTGTGTCAAGTTTCAAAGAGCTAGCACAAACCCTGTTTGATTTAGAGTTCCAAATACATGTATCCCTATAGGAGAAAACAGAGTGAAACCTCAAAATGAAACCGGTTACTGCCAACAAACGTTTTAACCTAGAAAAACGAAATTTGGTGAGCCAAGTAGGATTGGTGTACTGATCATTACCTGAAAGTATATTCAAGATTGGTTTAAAAATTGTTTTCTGAGATTTCAGGCAACTCGTAGTTTTTGGAAGCTTGGCAGGCCCTTTCCATGAAAGTGATTCTCGCCAGTCTCTTCTTAGGGCTACATCAACAGCAAACAAACCATAGAGATAGAACTTGAAACTGCTTTATTGTGTCAAGTTTCAAAGAGCTAGCACAAACCGTGTTTGATTTAGAGTTCCAAATACATGTATCCCTATAGGAGAAAACAGAGTGAAACCTCAAAATAAAACCGGTTACTGCCAACGAACGGTTTAACCTAGAAGAACGAAATTTGGCGAGCCAAGTGGGATTGGTGTACTGATCATTACCTGAAAGTTTCATCAAGATTGGGTGAAAAAGTGTTTGCTGAGATTTCAGGCAACTCGTAGTTTTTTGGAAGCTTGGCAGGCCCTTTCCATGAAAGTGATTCTCGCCAGTCTCTGCTTAGGGCTACATCAACAGCAAACAAACCATAGAGATAGAACTTGAAACTGCTTTATTGTGTCAAGTTTCAAAGAGCTAGCACAAACCGTGTTTGATTTAGAGTTCCAAATACCTGTATCCCTATAGGAGAATACAGAGTGAAACCTCAAAATGAAACCGGTTACTGCCAACGAACGGTTTAACCTAGAAGAACTAAATTTGGCGAGCCAAGTGGGATTGGTGTACTGATCATTACCTGAAAGTTTCATCAAGATTGGGTGAAAAAGTGTTTGCTTAGATTTCAAAAAACTCGTAGTTTTTTGGAAGCTTGGCAGGCCCTTTCCATGAAAGTGAGTCTCGCCAGTCTCTGCTTAGGGCTACATCAACAGTAAACAAAGCATAGAGATAGAACTTGAAACTGCTTTATTGTGTCAAGTTTCAAAGAGCTAGCACAAACCGTGTTTGATTTAGAGTTCCAAATACATGTATCCCTATAGGAGAAAACAGAGTGAAACCTCAAAATGAAACCGGTTACTGCCAACGAACAGTTAAACCTAGAAGTAAAAAATTTGGCGAGCCAGGTAAGATTGGTGTACTGATTATTACCTGAAAGTATCATCAACATTGGGTGAAAAAGTGTTTGCTGAGATTTCAGGCAACTCGTAGTTTTTTGGAAGCTTGGCAAGCCCTTTCCATAAAAGTGATTCTCGCCAGTCTCTGCTTAGGGCTACATCAACAGCAAACAAACCATAGATATAGAACTTGAAACTGCTTTATTGTGTCAAGTTTCAAAGAGCTAGCCCAAACCGTGTTTGATTTAGAGTTCCAAATACATGTATGCCTATAGGAGAAAACAGAGTGAAACCTCAAAATGAAACCGGTTACAGCCAACGAACGGTTTAACCTAGAAGTACGAAATTTGGCGAGCCAAGTGGGATTGGAGTACTGATCATTACCTGAAAGTTTCATCAAGATTGGATGAAAAAGTGTTTGCTGAGATTTCAGGCACCTCGTAGTTTTTTGGAAGCTTGGCAGGCCCTTTCCATGAAAGTGATTCTCGCCAGTCTCTGCTTAGGGCTACATAACAGCAAAGAAACCATAGAGATAGAACTTGAAACTGCTTTATTGTGTCAAGTTTCAAAGAGCTAGCACAAACCGTGTTTGATTTAGAGTTCCAAATACATGTATCCCTATAGGAGAAAACAGAGTGAAACCTCAGAATGAAACCAGTTACTGCCAACGAACAGTTTAACCTAGAAGAACGAAATTTGGCGAGCCAAGTGGGATTGGTGTACTGATCATTACCTGAAAGTATCATCAAGATTGGGTGAAAAAGTTTTTTCTGAGATTTCAGGCAACTCGTAGTTTTTTGGAAGCTTGGCAGGCCCTTTCCATGAAAGTGATTCTCGCCAGTCTCTGTTTAGGGCTACATCAACAGCAAACAAACCATAGAGATAGAACTTGAAACTGCTTTATTGTGTCAAGTTTCAAAGAGCTAGCACAAACCCTGTTTGATTTAGAGTTCCAAATACATGTATCCGTATAGGAGAAAACAGAGTGAAACCTCAAAATGAAACCGGTTACTGCCAACGAACGTTTTAACCTAGAAAAACGAAATTTGGTGAGCCAAGTGGGATTGGTGTACTGATCATTACCTGAAAGTATATTCAAGATTGGTTTAAAAATTGTTTTCTGAGATTTCAGGCAACTCGTAGTTTTTTGGAAGCTTGGCAGTCCCTTTCCATGAAAGTGATTCTTGCCAGTCTCTGTTTAGGGCTACATCAACAGCAAACAAACCATAGAGATAGAACTTGAAACTGCTTTATTGTGTCAAGTTTCAAAGAGCTAGCACAAACCGTGTTTGATTTAGAGTTCCAAATACATGTATCCCTATAGGAGAAAACAGAGTGAAACCTCAAAATGAAACAGGTTACTGCCAATGAACGGTTTAACCTAGAAGAACGAAATTTGGTGAGCCAAGTGGGATTGGTGTACTGATCATTACCTGAAAGTTTCATCAAGATTGGGTGAAAAAGTGTGTGCTGAGATTTCAGGCAACTCGTAGTTTTTTGGAAGCTTGGCAGGCCCTTTCCATAAAAGTGATTCTCGCCAGTCTCTGCTTAGGGCTACATCAACAGCAAACAAACCATAGATATAGAACTTGAAACTGCTTTATTGTGTCAAGTTTCAAAGAGCTAGCCCAAACCGTGTTTGATTTAGAGTTCCAAATACATGTATGCCTATAGGAGAAAACAGAGTGAAACCTCAAAATGAAACCGGTTACAGCCAACGAACGGTTTAACCTAGAAGTACGAAATTTGGCGAGCCAAGTGGGATTGGAGTACTGATCATTACCTGAAAGTTTCATCAAGATTGGATGAAAAAGTGTTTGCTGAGATTTCAGGCACCTCGTAGTTTTTTGGAAGCTTGGCAGGCCCTTTCCATGAAAGTGATTCTCGCCAGTCTCTGCTTAGGGCTACATCAACAGCAAAGAAACCATAGAGATAGAACTTGAAACTGCTTTATTGTGTCAAGTTTCAAAGAGCTAGCACAAACCGTGTTTGATTTAGAGTTCCAAATACATGTATCCCTATAGGAGAAAACAGAGTGAAACCTCAGAATGAAACCAGTTACTGCCAACGAACAGTTTAACCTAGAAGAACGAAATTTGGCGAGCCAAGTGGGATTGGTGTACTGATCATTACCTGAAAGTATCATCAAGATTGGGTGAAAAAGTGTTTTCTGAGATTTCAGGCAACTCGTAGTTTTTTGGAAGCTTGGCAGGCCCTTTCCATGAAAGTGATTCTCGCCAGTCTCTGTTTAGGGCTACATCAACAGCAAACAAACCATAGAGATAGAACTTGAAACTGCTTTATTGTGTCAAGTTTCAAAGAGCTAGCACAAACCCTGTTTGATTTAGAGTTCCAAATACATGTATCCGTATAGGAGAAAACAGAGTGAAACCTCAAAATGAAACCGGTTACTGCCAACGAACGTTTTAACCTAGAAAAACGAAATTTGGTGAGCCAAGTGGGATTGGTGTACTGATCATTACCTGAAAGTATATTCAAGATTGGTTTAAAAAATTGTTTTCTGAGATTTCAGGCAACTCGTAGTTTTTTGGAAGCTTGGCAGTCCCTTTCCATGAAAGTGATTCTCGACAGTCTCTGTTTAGGGCTACATCAACAGCAAACAAACCATAGAGATAGAACTTGAAACTGCTTTATTGTGTCAAGTTTCAAAGAGCTAGCACAAACCGTGTTTGATTTAGAGTTCCAAATACATGTATCCCTATAGGAGAAAACAGAGTGAAACCTCAAAATAAAACCGGTTACTGCCAACGATCGGTTTAACCAGGAAGAACGAAATTTGGCGAGCCAAGTGGGATTGGTGTACTGATTATTACCTGAAAGTTTCATCAACATTGGGTGAAAAAGTGGTGGCTGAGATTTCAGGCAACTCGTAGTTTTTTGGAAGCTTGGCAGGCCCTTTCCATGAAAGTGATTCTCGCCAGTCTCTGCTTAGGGCTACATCAACAGCAAACAAACCATAGAGATAGAACATGAATCTGCTTTATTGTGTCAAGTTTCAAAGAGCTAGCACAAACCGTGTTTGATTTAGAGTTCCAAATACATGTATCCCTATAGGAGAAAACAGAGTGAAACCTCAAAATGAAACCGGTTACTGCAAACGAACGGT
Source organism: Ictidomys tridecemlineatus (assembly GCF_052094955.1). Taxonomy (NCBI): domain Eukaryota; kingdom Metazoa; phylum Chordata; class Mammalia; order Rodentia; family Sciuridae; genus Ictidomys; species Ictidomys tridecemlineatus. The sequence goes on along the minus strand of NW_027521888.1, from coordinate 20,393 downwards.
TTAACCTAAAAGAACGAAATTTGGCGAGCCAAGTGGGATTGGTGTACTGATCATTACCTGAAAGTTTCATCAAGATTGGGTGAAAAAGTGTTTGCTGAGATTTCAGGAAACTCGTAGTTTTTTGGAAGCTTGGCAGGCCCTTTCCATGAAAGTGATTCTCGCCAGTCTCTGCTTAGGGCTACATCAACAGCAAACAAACCATAGAGATAGAACTTGAAACTGCTTTATTGTGTCAAGTTTCAAAGAGCTAGCACAAACCGTGTTTGATTTAGAGTTCCAAATACATGTATCCCTATAAGAGAAAACAGAGTGAAACCTCAAAATGAAACCGGTTACTGCCAACGAACGGTTAAACCTAGAAGAAAGAAATTTGGCGAGCCAAGTAAGATTGGTGTACTGATTATTACCTGAAAGTATCATCAAGATTGGGTGAAAAAGTGTTTGCTGAGATTTCAGGCAACTCGTAGTTTTTTGGAAGCTTGGCAGGCCCTTTCCATGAAAGTGATTCTCGCCAGTCTCTGCTTAGAGCTACATCAACAGCAAACAAACCATAGATATAAGAACTTGAAACTGCTTTATTGTGTCAAGTTTCAAAGAGCTAGCACAAACCGTGTTTGATTTAGAGTTCCAAATACATGTATCCCTATAGGAGAAAACAGAGTGAAACCTCAAAATGAAACAGGTTACTGCCAATGAACGGTTTAACCTAGAAGAACGAAATTTGGCGAGCCAAGTGGGATTGGTGTACTGATCATTACCTGAAAGTTTCATCAAGATTGGGTGAAAAAGCGTGTGCTGAGATTTCAGGCAACTCGTAGTTTTTTGGAAGCTTGGCAGGCCCTTTCCATGAAAGTGATTCTCGCCAGTCTCTGCTTAGGGCTACATCAACAGCAAACAAACCATAGAGACAGAACTTGAAACTGCTTTATTGTGTCAAGTTTCAAAGAGCTAGCACAAACCGTGTTTGATTTAGAGTTCCAAATACATGTATGCCTATAGGAGAAAACAGAGTGAAACCTCAAAATGAAACCGGTTACAGCCAAAGAACAGTTTAACCTAGAAGAACGAAATTTGGATAGCCAAGTGGGATTGGTGTACTGATCATTACCTGAAAGTATCATCAAGATTGGGTGAAAAAGTGTTTTCTGAGATTTCAGGTAACTCGTAATTTTTTGGAAGCTTGGCAAGCCCTTTCCATGAAAGTGATTCTCGCCAGTCTCTTTTTAGGGCTACATCAACAGCAAACAAACCATAGAGATAGAACTTGAAACTTCTTTATTGTGTCAAGTTTCAAAGAGCTAGCACAAACCCTGTTTGATTTAGAGTTCCAAATACATGTATCCCTATAGGAGAAAACAGAGTGAAACCTCAAAATGAAACCGGTTACTGCCAACGAACGGTTTAACCTAGAAGAACGAAATTTGGCGAGCCAAGTGGGATTGGTGTACTGATCATTACCTGAAAGTATATTCAAGATTGGTTTAAAAATTTTTTCCTGAGATTTCTGGCAACTCCTAGTTTTTTGGAAGCTTGGCAGGCCCTTTCCATGAAAGTGATTCTCGCCAGTCTCTTCTTAGGGCTACATCAACAGCAAACAAACCATAGAGATAGAACTTGAAACTGCTTTATTGTGTCAAGTTTCAAAGAGCTAGCACAAACCGTGTTTGATTTAGAGTTCCAAATACATGTATCCCTATAGGAGAAAACAGAGTGAAACCTCAAAATGAAACTGGTTACTGCCAACGAACGGTTTAACCTAGAAGAAAGAAATTTGGCGAGCCAAGTGGGATTGGTGTACTGATCATTACCTGAAAGTTTAATCAAGATTGGGTGAAAAAGTGTTTGCTGAGATTTCAGGCAACTCATAGTTTTTTGGAAGCTTGGCAGGCCCTTTCCATGAAACTGATTCTCGCCAGTCTCTGCTTAGGGCTACATCAACAGCAAACAAACCATAGATATAGAACTTGAAACTGCTTTATTGTGTCAAGTTTCAAAGAGCTAGCACAAACCGTGTTTGATTTAGAGTTCCAAATACATGTATCCCTATAGGAGAAAACAGAGTGAAACCTCAAAATGAAACCTGTTACTACCAACGAACGGTTTAACCCAGAAGAACGAAATATGGCGAGCCAAGTGGGATTTGTGTACTGATCATTACCTGAAAGTATCATCAAGATTGGGTGAAAAAGTTTTTGCTGAGATATCAGGGAACTCGTAGTTTTTTGGAAGCTTGGCAGGCCCTTTCCATGAAAGTGATTCTCGCCAGTCTCTTCTTAGGGCTACATCAACAGCAAACAAACCATAAAGATAGAACTTGAAACTGCTTTATTGTGTCAAGTTTCAAAGAGCTAGCACAAACCGTGTTTGATTTAGAGTTCCAAATACATGTATCCCTATAGGAGAAAAGAGAGTGAAACCTCAAAATGAAACCGGTTACTGCCAACGAACGGTTTAACCTAGAAGAACGAAATTTGGCGAGCCAAGTGGGATTGGTGTACTGATCATTACCTGAAAGTATCATCAAGATGGGGTGAAAAAGTGTTTGCTGAGATTTCAGGCAACTCGTAGTTTTTTGGAAGCTCGGCAGGCCCTTTCCATGAAAGTGATTCTCGCCAGTCTCTGCTTAGGGCTACATCAACAGCAAACAAACCATAGAGATAGAACTTGAAACTGCTTTATTTTGTCAAGTTTCAAAGAGCTAGCACAAACCGTGTTTGATTTAGAGTTCCAAATACATGTATCCCTATAGGAGAAAACAGAGTGAAACCTCAAAATGAAACCGGTTACTGCCAACGAACGGTTTAACCTAGAAGAACAAAATTTGGCGAACCAAGTGGGATTGGTGTACTGATCATTACCTGAAAGTTTCATCAAGATTGGGTGAAAAAGTGTGTGCTGAGATTTCAGGAAACTCGTAGTTTTTTGGAAGCTTGGCAGGCCCTTTCCATGAAAGTGATTCTCGCCAGTCTCTGCTTAGGGCTACATCAACAGCAAACTAACCATAGAGATAGAACTTGAAACTGCTTTATTGTGTCAAGTTTCAAAGAGCTAGCACAAACCGTGTTTGATTTAGAGTTCCAAATACATGTATCCCTATAGGAGAAAACAGAGTGAAACCTCAAAATGAAACCGGTTATTGCCAACGAACGGTTTAACCTAGAAGAATGAAATTTGGCGAGCCAAGTGGGATTGGTGTACTGATCATTACCTGAAAGTTTCATCAAGATTGGGTGAAAAAGTGTGTGCTGAGATTTCAGGCAACTCGTAGTTTTTTGGAAGCTTGGCAGGCCCTTTCCATGAAAGTGATTCTCGCCAGTCTCTTCTTAGGGCTACATCAACAGCAAACAAACCATAGAGATAGAACTTGAAACTGCTTTATTGTGTCAAGTTTCAAAGAGCTAGCACAAACCGTGTTTGATTTAGAGTTCCAAATACATGTATCCCTATAGGAGAAAACAGAGTGAAACCTCAAAATGAAACTGGTTACTGCCAACGAACGGTTTAACCTAGAAGAAAGAAATTTGGCGAGCCAAGTGGGATTGGTGTACTGATCATTACCTGAAAGTTTAATCAAGATTGGGTGAAAAAGTGTTTGCTGAGATTTCAGGCAACTCATAGTTTTTTGGAAGCTTGGCAGGCCCTTTCCATGAAACTGATTCTCGCCAGTCTCTGCTTAGGGCTACATCAACAGCAAACAAACCATAGATATAGAACTTGAAACTGCTTTATTGTGTCAAGTTTCAAAGAGCTAGCACAAACCGTGTTTGATTTAGAGTTCCAAATACATGTATCCCTATAGGAGAAAACAGAGTGAAACCTCAAAATGAAACCTGTTACTACCAACGAACGGTTTAACCCAGAAGAACGAAATATGGCGAGCCAAGTGGGATTGGTGTACTGATCATTACCTGAAAGTATCATCAAGATTGGGTGAAAAAGTTTTTGCTGAGATTTCAGGGAACTCGTAGTTTTTTGGAAGCTTGGCAGGCCCTTTCCATGAAAGTGATTCTCGCCAGTCTCTTCTTAGGGCTACATCAACAGCAAACAAACCATAAAGATAGAACTTGAAACTGCTTTATTGTGTCAAGTTTCAAAGAGCTAGCACAAACCGTGTTTGATTTAGAGTTCCAAATACATGTATCCCTATAGGAGAAAAGAGAGTGAAACCTCAAAATGAAACCGGTTACTGCCAACGAACGGTTTAACCTAGAAGAACGAAATTTGGCGAGCCAAGTGGGATTGGTGTACTGATCATTACCTGAAAGTATCATCAAGATGGGGTGAAAAAGTGTTTGCTGAGATTTCAGGCAACTCGTAGTTTTTTGGAAGCTCGGCAGGCCCTTTCCATGAAAGTGATTCTCGCCAGTCTCTGCTTAGGGCTACATCAACAGCAAACAAACCATAGAGATAGAACTTGAAACTGCTTTATTGTGTCAAGTTTCAAAGAGCTAGCACAAACCGTGTTTGATTTAGAGTTCCAAATACATGTATCCCTATAGGAGAAAACAGAGTGAAACCTCAAAATGAAACCGGTTACTGCCAACGAACGGTTTAACCTAGAAGAACAAAAATTGGCGAACCAAGTGGGATTGGTGTACTGATCATTACCTGAAAGTTTCATCAAGATTGGGTGAAAAAGTGTTTGCTGAGATTTCAGGCAACTCATAGTTTTTTGGAAGCTTGGCAGGCCCTTTCCATGAAACTGATTCTCGCCAGTCTCTGCTTAGGGCTACATCAACAGCAAACAAACCATAGAGATAGAACTTGAAACTGCTTTATTGTGTCAAGTTTCAAAGAGCTAGCACAAACCGTGTTTGATTTAGAGTTCCAAATACATGTATCCCTATAGGAGAAAACAGAGTGAAACCTCAAAATGAAACCGGTTACAGCCAACGAACGGTTTAACCTAGAAGAACGAAATTAGGTGAGCCAAGTGGTATTGGTGTACTGATCATTACCTGAAAGTATCATCAAGATTGGGTGAAAAAGTGTGTGCTGAGATTTCAGGCAACTCGTAGTTTTTTGGAAGCTTGGCAGGCCCTTTCCTTGAAAGTGATTCTCGCCAGTCTCTATCTAGGGCTACATCAACAGCAAACAAACCATAGAGATAGCACTTGAAACTGCTTTATTGTGTCAAGTTTCAAAGAGCTAGCACAAACCGTGTTTGATTTAGAGTTCCAAATACATGTATCCCTATAGGAGAAAACAGAGTGAAACCTCAAAATAAAACCGGTTACTGCCAACGAACGGTTTAACCTAGAAGAACGAAATTTGGCGAGCCAAGTGGGATTGGTGTACTTATCATGACCTGACAGTATCATCAAGATTGGGTGAAAAAGTGTGTGCTGAGATTTCAGGCAACTCGTAGTTTTTTGGAAGCTTGGCAGGCCCTTTCCTTGAAAGTGATTCTCGCCAGTCTCTATCTAGGGCTACATCAACAGCAAACAAACCATAGAGATAGCACTTGAAACTGCTTTATTGTGTCAAGTTTCAAAGAGCTAGCACAAACCGTGTTTGATTTAGAGTTCCAAATACATGTATCCCTATAGGAGAAAACAGAGTGAAACCTCAAAATAAAACCGGTTACTGCCAACGAACGGTTTAACCTAGAAGAACGAAATTTGGCGAGCCAAGTGGGATTGGTGTACTTATCATGACCTGAAAGTTTCATCAAGATTGGGTGAAAAAGTGTGTGCTGAGATTTCAGGCAACTCGTAGTTTTTTGGAAGCTTGGCAGGCCCTTTCCATGAAAGTGATTCTCGCCAGTCTCTGCTTAGGGCTACATCAACAGCAAACAAACCATAGAGATAGAACTTGAAACTGCTTTATTGTGTCAAGTTTCAAAGAGCTAGCACAAACCGTGTTTGATTTAGAGTTCCAAATACATGTATCCCTATAGGGGAAAACAGAGTGAAACCACAAAATGAAACCGGTTACTGCCAACGAACGGTTTAACCTAGAAGAACGAAATTTGGCGAGCCAAGTGGGATTGGTGTACTGATCATTACCTGAACTTTTCATCAAGATTGGGTGAAAAAGTGTGTGCTGAGATTTCAGGCAACTCGTAGTTTTTTGGAAGCTTGGCAGGCCCTTTCCATGAAAGTGATTCTCGCCAGTCTCTGCTTAGGGCTACATCAACAGCAAACAAACCATAGAGATAGAACTTGAAACTGCTTTATTGTGTCAAGTTTCAAAGAGCTAGCACAAACCGTGTTTGATTTAGAGTTCCAAATACATGTACCCCTATAAGAGAAAACAGAGTGAAACCTCAAAATGAAACCGGTTACTGCCAACGAACTGTTTAACCTAGAAGAATGAAATTTGGCGAGCCAAGTTGGATTGGTGTCCTGATCATTACCTGAAAGTTTCATCAAGATTGGGTGAAAAAGTGTGTGCTGAGATTTCAGGCAACTCGTAGTTTTTTGGAAGCTTGGCAGGCCCTTTCCATGAAAGTGATTCTCGCCAGTCTCTGCTTAGGGCTACATCAACAGCAAACAAAACATAGAGATAGAACTTGAAACTGCTTTATTGTGTCAAGTTTCAAAGAGCTAGCACAAACCGTGTTTGATTTAGAGTTCCAAATACATGTATCCCTATAGGAGAAAACAGAGTGAAACCTCAAAATGAAACCGGTTACAGCCAACGAACGGTTTAACCTAGAAGAACGAAATTTGGCGAGCCAAGTGGTATTGGTGTACTGATCATTACCTGAAAGTATCATCAACATTGGGTGAAAAAGTGTGTGCTGAGATTTCAGGCAACTCGTAGTTTTTTGGAAGCTTGGAGGCCCTTTCCTTGAAAGTGATTCTCGCCAGTCTCTATCTAGGGCTACATCAACAGCAAACAAACCATAGAGATAGCACTTGAAACTGCTTTATTGTGTCAAGTTTCAAAGAGCTAGCACAAACCGTGTTTGATTTAGAGTTCCAAATACATGTATCCGTATAGGAGAAAACAGAGTGAAACCTCAAAATGAAACCGGTTACTGCCAACGAACGGTTTAACCTAGAAGAACGAAATTTGGAGAGCCAAGTGGGATTGGTGTACTGATCATGACCTGAAATTATCATCAAGATTGGGTGAAAAAGTGTGTGCTGAGATTTCAGGCAACTCGTAGTTTTTTGGAAGCTTGGCAGGCCCTTTCCATGAAAGTGATTCTCGCCAGTCTCTGCTTAGGGCTACATCAACAGCAAACAAACCATAGAGATAGAACTTGAAACTGCTTTATTGTGTCAAGTTTCAAAGAGCTATCACAAACCGTGTTTGATTTAGAGTTCCAAATACATGTATCCCTATAGGAGAAAACAGAGTGAAACCTCAAAATGAAACCGGTTACTGCCAACGAACGGTTTAACATAGAAGAATGAAATTTGGCGAGCCAAGTGGGATTGGTGTACTCATCATTACCTGAAAGTTTCATCAAGATTGGGTGAAAAAGTGTGTGCTGAGATTTCAGGCAACTCGTAGTTTTTTGGAAGCTTGGCAGGCCCTTTCCATGAAAGTGATTCTCACCAGTCTCTGATTAGGGCTACATCAACAGCAAACAAACCATAGAGATAGCACTTGAAACTGCTTTATTGTGTCAAGTTTCAAAGAGCTAGCACAAACCGTGTTTGATTTAGAGTTCCAAATACATGTATCCCTATAGGAGAAAACAGAGTCAAACCACAAAATGAAACCGGTTACTGCCAACGAACGGTTTAACCTAGAAGAACGAAATTTGGCGAGCCAAGTGGGATTGGTGTACTGATCATTACCTGAACGATTCATCAATATTGGGTGAAAAAGTGTTTGCTGAGATTTCAGGCAACTCGTAGTTTTTTGGAAGCTTGGCAGGCCCTTTCCATGAAAGTAATTCTCGCCAGTCTCTACTTAGGGCTACATCAACAGCAAACAAACCATAGAGATAGAACTTGAAACTGCTTTATTGTGTCAAGTTTCAAAGAGCTAGCACAAACCGTGTTTGATTTAGAGTTCCAAATACATGTACCCCTATAAGAGAAAACAGAGTGAAACCTCAAAATGAAACCGGTTACTGCCAACGAAATGTTTAACCTAGAAGAATGAAATTTGGCGAGCCAAGTGGGATTGGTGTACTGATCATTACCTGAAAGTTTCATCAAGATTGGGTGAAAAAGTGTGTGCTGAGATTTCAGGCAACTCGTAGTTTTTTGGAAGCTTGGCAGGCCCTTTCGATGAAAGTGATTCTCGCCAGTCTCTGATTAGGGCTACATCAACAGCAAACAAACCATAGAGATAGCACTTGAAACTGCTTTATTGTGTCAAGTTTCAAAGAGCTAGCACAAACCGTGTTTGATTTAGAGTTCCAAATACATGTACCCCTATAAGAGAAAACAGAGTGAAACCTCAAAATGAAACCGGTTACTGCCAACGAACTGTTTAACCTAGAAGAATGAAATTTGGCGAGCCAAGTTGGATTGGTGTCCTGATCATTACCTGAAAGTTTCATCAAGATTGGGTGAAAAAGTGTGTGCTGAGATTTCAGGCAACTCGTAGTTTTTTGGAAGCTTGGCAGGCCCTTTCCATGAAAGTGATTCTCGCCAGTCTCTGCTTAGGGCTACATCAACAGCAAACAAAACATAGAGATAGAACTTGAAACTGCTTTATTGTGTCAAGTTTCAAAGAGCTAGCACAAACCGTGTTTGATTTAGAGTTCCAAATACATGTATCCCTATAGGAGAAAACAGAGTGAAACCTCAAAATGAAACCGGTTACAGCCAACGAACGGTTTAACCTAGAAGAACGAAATTTGGCGAGCCAAGTGGTATTGGTGTACTGATCATTACCTGAAAGTATCATCAACATTGGGTGAAAAAGTGTGTGCTGAGATTTCAGGCAACTCGTAGTTTTTTGGAAGCTTGGAGGCCCTTTCCTTGAAAGTGATTCTCGCCAGTCTCTATCTAGGGCTACATCAACAGCAAACAAACCATAGAGATAGCACTTGAAACTGCTTTATTGTGTCAAGTTTCAAAGAGCTAGCACAAACCGTGTTTGATTTAGAGTTCCAAATACATGTATCCGTATAGGAGAAAACAGAGTGAAACCTCAAAATGAAACCGGTTACTGCCAACGAACGGTTTAACCTAGAAGAACGAAATTTGGAGAGCCAAGTGGGATTGGTGTACTGATCATGACCTGAAATTATCATCAAGATTGGGTGAAAAAGTGTGTGCTGAGATTTCAGGCAACTCGTAGTTTTTTGGAAGCTTGGCAGGCCCTTTCCATGAAAGTGATTCTCGCCAGTCTCTGCTTAGGGCTACATCAACAGCAAACAAACCATAGAGATAGAACTTGAAACTGCTTTATTGTGTCAAGTTTCAAAGAGCTATCACAAACCGTGTTTGATTTAGAGTTCCAAATACATGTATCCCTATAGGAGAAAACAGAGTGAAACCTCAAAATGAAACCGGTTACTGCCAACGAACGGTTTAACATAGAAGAATGAAATTTGGCGAGCCAAGTGGGATTGGTGTACTCATCATTACCTGAAAGTTTCATCAAGATTGGGTGAAAAAGTGTGTGCTGAGATTTCAGGCAACTCGTAGTTTTTTGGAAGCTTGGCAGGCCCTTTCCATGAAAGTGATTCTCACCAGTCTCTGATTAGGGCTACATCAACAGCAAACAAACCATAGAGATAGCACTTGAAACTGCTTTATTGTGTCAAGTTTCAAAGAGCTAGCACAAACCGTGTTTGATTTAGAGTTCCAAATACATGTATCCCTATAGGAGAAAACAGAGTCAAAGCACAAAATGAAACCGGTTACTGCCAACGAACGGTTTAACCTAGAAGAACGAAATTTGGCGAGCCAAGTGGGATTGGTGTACTGATCATTACCTGAACGATTCATCAATATTGGGTGAAAAAGTGTTTGCTGAGATTTCAGGCAACTCGTAGTTTTTTGGAAGCTTGGCAGGCCCTTTCCATGAAAGTAATTCTCGCCAGTCTCTACTTAGGGCTACATCAACAGCAAACAAACCATAGAGATAGAACTTGAAACTGCTTTATTGTGTCAAGTTTCAAAGAGCTAGCACAAACCGTGTTTGATTTAGAGTTCCAAATACATGTACCCCTATAAGAGAAAACAGAGTGAAACCTCAAAATGAAACCGGTTACTGCCAACGAAATGTTTAACCTAGAAGAATGAAATTTGGCGAGCCAAGTGGGATTGGTGTACTGATCATTACCTGAAAGTTTCATCAAGATTGGGTGAAAAAGTGTGTGCTGAGATTTCAGGCAACTCGTAGTTTTTTGGAAGCTTGGCAGGCCCTTTCGATGAAAGTGATTCTCGCCAGTCTCTGATTAGGGCTACATCAACAGCAAACAAACCATAGAGATAGCACTTGAAACTGCTTTATTGTGTCAAGTTTCAAAGAGCTAGCACAAACCGTGTTTGATTTAGAGTTCCAAATACATGTATCCCTATAGGAGAAAACAGAGTGAAACCTCAAAATGAAACCGGTTACAGCCAACGAACGGTTTAACCTAGAAGAACGAAATTTGGCGAGCCAAGTGGTATTGGTGTACTGATCATTACCTGAAAGTATCATCAACATTGGGTGAAAAAGTGTGTGCTGAGATTTCAGGCAACTCGTAGTTTTTTGGAAGCTTGGCAGGCCCTTTCCTTGAAAGTGATTCTCGCCAGTCTCTATCTAGGGCTACATCAACAGCAAACAAACCATAGAGATAGCACTTGAAACTGCTTTATTGTGTCAAGTTTCAAAGAGCTAGCACAAACCGTGTTTGATTTAGAGTTCCAAATACATGTACCCCTATAAGAGAAAACAGAGTGAAACCTCAAAATGAAACCGGTTACTGCCAACGAACTGTTTAACCTAGAAGAATGAAATTTGGCGAGCCAAGTGGGATTGGTGTACTGATCATTACCTGAAAGTTTCATCAAGATTGGGTGAAAAAGTGTGTGCTGAGATTTCAGGCAACTCGTAGTTTTTTGGAAGCTTGGCAGGCCCTTTCCATGAAAGTGACTCTCGCCAGTCTCTGCTTAGGGCTACATCAACAGCAAACAAAACATAGAGATAGAACTTGAAACTGCTTTATTGTGTCAAGTTTCAAAGAGCTAGCACAAACCGTGTTTGATTTAGAGTTCCAAATACATGTATCCCTATAGGAGAAAACAGAGTGAAACCTCAAAATGAAACCGGTTACAGCCAACGAACGGTTTAACCTAGAAGAACGAAATTTGGCGAGCCAAGTGGTATTGGTGTACTGATCATTACCTGAAAGTATCATCAACATTGGGTGAAAAAGTGTGTGCTGAGATTTCAGGCAACTCGTAGTTTTTTGGAAGCTTGGCAGGCCCTTTCCTTGAAAGTGAATCTCGCCAGTCTCTATCTAGGGCTACATCAACAGCAAACAAACCATAGAGATAGCACTTGAAACTGCTTTATTGTGTCAAGTTTCAAACAGCTAGCACAAACCGTGTTTGATTTAGAGTTCCAAATACATGTATCCCTATAGGAGAAAACAGAGTGAAACCTCAAAATGAAACCGGTTACTGCCAACGAACGGTTTAACCTAGAAAAACGAAATTTGGCGAGCCAAGTGGGATAGGTGTACTGATCATTACCTGAAAGTTTCATCAAGATTGGGTGAAAAACTGTGTGCTGAGATTTCAGGCAACTCATAGTTTTTTGGAAGCTTGGCAGGCCCTTTCCATGAAAGTGATTCTCGCCAGTCTCTGCTTAGGGCTACATCAACATCAAACAAACCATAGAGATACAAGTTGAAACTGCTTTATTGTGTCATGTTTCGAAGAGCTAGCACAAACCGTGTTTGATTTAGAGTTCCAAATACATGTATCCCTATAGGAGAAAACAGAGTGAAACCTCAAAATGAAACCGGTTACTGCCAACGAACGGTTTAAACTAGAAGAACGAAATTTGGCGAGCCAAGTGGGATTGGTGTACTGATCATTATCTGAAAGTTTCATCAAGATTGGGTGAAAAAGTGTGTGCTGAGATTTCAGGCAACTCGTAGTTATTTGGAAGCTTGGCAGGCCCTTTCCATGAAAGTGATTCTCGCCAGTCTTTGCTTAGGGCTACATCAACAGCAAACAAACCATAGAGATAGAACTTGAAACTGCTTTATTGTGTCAAGTTTCAAAGAGCTAGCACAAACCGTGTTTGATTTAGAGTTCCAAATACATGTATACCTATAGGAGAAAACAGAGTGAAACCTCAAAATGAAACCGGTTACTGCCAACGAACGGTTTAACCTAGAAGAACGAAATTTGGCGAGCCAAGTGGGATAGGTGTACTGATCATTACCTGAAAGTTTCATCAAGATTGGGTGAAAAACTGTGTGCTGAGATTTCAGGCAACTCGTAGTTTTTTGGAAGCTTGGCAGGCCCTTTCCATGAAAGTGATTCTCGCCAGTCTCTGCATAGGGCTACATCAACATCAAACAAACCATAGAGATAGAACTTGAAACTGCTTTATTGTGTCATGTTTCGAAGAGCTAGCACAAACCGTGTTTGATTTAGAGTTCCAAATACATGTATCCCTATAGGAGAAAACAGAGTGAAACCTCAAAATGAAACCGGTTACTGCCAACGAACGGTTTAAACTAGAAGAACGAAATTTGGCGAGCCAAGTGGGATTCGTGTACTGATCATTATCTGAAAGTTTCATCAAGATTGGGTGAAAAAGTGTGTGCTGAGATTTCAGTCAACTCGTAGTTATTTGGAAGCTTGGCAGGCCCTTTCCATGAAAGTGATTCTCGCCAGTCTCTGCTTAGGGCTACATCAACAGCAAACAAACCATAGAGACAGAACTTGAAACTGCTTTATTGTGTCAAGTTTCAAAGAGCTAGCACAAACCGTGTTTGATTTAGAGTTCCAAATACATGTATCCCTATAGGAGAAAACAGAGTGAAACCTCAAAATGAAACCGGTTACTGCCAACGAACGGTTTAACCTAGAAGAACGAAATTTGGAGAGCAAAGTGGGATTGGTGTACTGATCATTACCTGAAAGTTTCATCAAGATTGGGTGAAAAAGTGTGTGCTGAGATTTCAGGCAAATCGTAGTTTTTTGGAAGCTTGGCAGGCCCTTTCCATGAAAGTGATTCTGGCCAGTCTCTGCTTAGGGGTACATCAACAGCAAACAAACCATAGAAATAGAACTTGAAACTGCTTTATTGTGTCAAGTTTCAAAGAGCTAGCACAAACCGTGTTTGATTTAGAGTTCCAAATACATGTATCCCTATAGGAGAAAACAGAGTGAAACCTCAAAATGAAACCGGTTACTGCCAACGAACGGTTTAACCTAGAAGAACGAAATTTGGCGAGCCAAGTGGGATAGGTGTACTGATCATTACCTGAAAGTTTCATCAAGATTGGGTGAAAAACTGTGTGCTGAGATTTCAGGCAACTCGTAGTTTTTTGGAAGCTTGGCAGGCCCTTTCCATGAAAGTGATTCTCGCCAGTCTCTGCTTAGGGCTACATCAACATCAAACAAACCATAGAGATAGAACTTGAAACTGCTTTATTGTGTCATGTTTCGAAGAGCTAGCACAAACCGTGTTTGATTTAGAGTTCCAAATACATGTATCCCTATAGGAGAAAACAGAGTGAAACCTCAAAATGAAACCGGTTACTGCCAACGAACGGTTTAAACTAGAAGAACGAAATTTGGCGAGCCAAGTGGGATTGGTGTACTGATCATTATCTGAAAGTTTCATCAAGATTGGGTGAAAAAGTGTGTGCTGAGATTTCAGTCAACTCGTAGTTATTTGGAAGCTTGGCAGGCCCTTTCCATGAAAGTAATTCTCGCCAGTCTTTGCTTAGGGCTACATCAACAGCAAACAAACCATAGAGATAGAACTTGAAACTGCTTTATTGTGTCAAGTTTCGAAGAGCTGTCACAAACCGTGTTTGATTTAGAGTTCCAAATACATGTATCCCTATAGGAGAAAACAGAGTGAAACCTCAAAATGAAACCGGTTACTGCCAACGAACGGTTTAACCTAGAAGAACGAAATTTGGCGAGCCAAGTGGGATTGGTGTACTGACCATTACCTGAAAGTTTCATCAAGATTGGGTGAAATAGTGTGTGCTGAGATTTCAGACAACTCATACTTTTTTGGAAGCTTGGCAGGCCCTTTCGATGAAAGTGATTCTCGCCAGTCTCTGCTTAGGGCTACATCAACAGCAAACAAACCATAGAGACAGAACTTGTAACTGCTTTATTGTGTCAAGTTTCAAAGAGCTAGCACAAACCGTGTTTGATTTAGAGTTCCAAATACATGTATCCCTATAGGAGAAAACAGAGTGAAACCTCAAAATGAAACCGGTTACTGCCAACGAACGGTTTCACCTAGAAGAATGAAATTTGGCGAGCCAAGTGGGATAGGTGTACTGATCATTACCTGAAAGTTTCATCAAGATTGGGTGAAAAACTGTGTGCTGAGATTTCAGGCAACTCGTAGTTTTTTGGAAGCTTGGCAGGCCCTTTCCATGAAAGTGATTCTCGCCAGTCTCTGCTTAGGGCTACATCAACAGCAAACAAACCATACAGATAGAACTTGAAACTGCTTTATTGTGTCAAGTTTCGAAGAGCTGTCATAAACCGTGTTTGATTTAGAGTTCCAAATACATGTATCCCTATAGGAGAAAACAGAGTGAAACCTCAAAATGAAACCGGTTACTGCCAACGAACGGTTTAACCTAGAAGAACGAAATTTGGCGAGCCAAGTGGGATTGGTGTACTGACCATTACCTGAAAGTTTCATCAAGATTGGGTGAAATAGTGTGTGCTGAGATTTCAGACAACTCATACTTTTTTGGAAGCTTGGCAGGCCCTTTCGATGAAAGTGATTCTCGCCAGTCTCTGCTTAGGGCTACATCAACATCAAACAAACCATAGAGATAGAACTTGAAACTGCTTTATTGTGTCATGTTTCGAAGAGCTAGCACAAACCGTGTTTGACTTAGAGTTCCAAATACGTGTATCCCTATAGGAGAAAACAGAGTGAAACCTCAAAATGAAACCGGTTACTGCCAACGAACGGTTTAAACTAGAAGAACGAAATTTGGCGAGCCAAGTGGGATTGGTGTACTGATCATTATCTGAAAGTTTCATCAAGATTGGGTGAAAAAGTGTGTGCTGAGATTTCAGTCAACTCGTAGTTATTTGGAAGCTTGGCAGGCCCTTTCCATGAAAGTAATTCTCGCCAGTCTTTGCTTAGGGCTACATCAACAGCAAACAAACCATAGAGATAGAACTTGAAACTGCTTTATTGTGTCAAGTTTCAAAGAGCTAGCACAAACCGTGTTTGATTTAGAGTTCCAAATACATGTATACCTATAGGAGAAAACAGAGTGAAACCTCAAAATGAAACCGGTTACTGCCAACGAATGGTTTAACCTAGAAGAACGAAATTTGGCGAGCCAAGTGGGATTGGTGTACTGATCATTACCTGAAAGTTTCATCAAGATTGGGTGAAAAACGGTGTGCTGAGATTTCAGGCAACTCGTAGTTTTTTGGAAGCTTGGCAGGCCCTTTTGATGAAAGTGATTCTCGCCAGTCTCTGCTTAGGGCTACATCAACAGCAAACAAACCATAGAGATAGAACTTGAAACTGCTTTATTGTGTCAAGTTTCGAAGAGCTGTCACAAACCGTGTTTGATTTAGAGTTCCAAATACATGTATCCCTATAGGAGAAAACAGAGTGAAACCTCAAAATGAAACCGGTTACTGCCAACGAACGGTTTAACCTAGAAGAACGAAATTTGGCGAGCCAAGTGGGATTGGTGTACTGACCATTACCTGAAAGTTTCATCAAGATTGGGTGAAATAGTGTGTGCTGAGATTTCAGACAACTCATACTTTTTTGGAAGCTTGGCAGGCCCTTTCGATGAAAGTGATTCTCGCCAGTCTCTGCTTAGGGCTACATCAACAGCAAACAAACCATAGAGACAGAACTTGTAACTGCTTTATTGTGTCAAGTTTCAAAGAGCTAGCACAAACCGTGTTTGATTTAGAGTTCCAAATACATGTATCCCTATAGGAGAAAACAGAGTGAAACCTCAAAATGAAACCGGTTACTGCCAACGAACGGTTTAACCTAGAAGAATGAAATTTGGCGAGCCAAGTGGGATAGGTGTACTGATCATTACCTGAAAGTTTCATCAAGATTGGGTGAAAAACTGTGTGCTGAGATTTCAGGCAACTCGTAGTTTTTTGGAAGCTTGGCAGGCCCTTTCCATGAAAGTGATTCTCGCCAGTCTCTGCTTAGGGCTACATCAACAGCAAACAAACCATACAGATAGAACTTGAAACTGCTTTATTGTGTCATGTTTCGAAGAGCTAGCACAAACCGTGTTTGATTTAGAGTTCCAAATACATGTATCCCTATAGGAGAAAACAGAGTGAAACCTCAAAATGAAACCGGTTACTGCCAACGAACGGTTTAACCTAGAAGAACGAAATTGGGCGAGCCAAGTGGGATTGGTGTACTGACCATTACCTGAAAGTTTCATCAAGATTGGGTGAAATAGTGTGTGCTGAGATTTCAGACAACTCATACTTTTTTGGAAGCTTGGCAGGCCCTTTCGATGAAAGTGATTCTCGCCAGTCTCTGCTTAGGGCTACATCAACAGCAAACAAACCATAGAGACAGAACTTGTAACTGCTTTATTGTGTCAAGTTTCAAAGAGCTAGCACAAACCGTGTTTGATTTAGAGTTCCAAATACATGTATCCCTATAGGAGAAAACAGAGTGAAACCTCAAAATGAAACCGGTTACTGCCAACGAACGGTTTAACCTAGAAGAATGAAATTTGGCGAGCCAAGTGGGATAGGTGTACTGATCATTACCTGAAAGTTTCATCAAGATTGGGTGAAAAACTGTGTGCTGAGATTTCAGGCAACTCGTAGTTTTTTGTAAGCTTGGCAGGCCCTTTCCATGAAAGTGATTCTCGCCAGTCTCTGCTTAGGGCTACATCAACAGCAAACAAACCATAGAGATAGAACTTGAAACTGCTTTATTGTGTCAAGTTTCAAAGAGCTAGCACAAACCGTGTTTGATTTAGAGTTCCAAATACATGTATACCTACAGGAGAAAACAGAGTGAAACCTCAAAATGAAACCGGTTACTGCCAACGAACGGTTGAACCTAGAAGAACGAAATTTGGCGAGCCAAGTGGGATTGGTGTACTGATCATTACCTGAAAGTTTCATCAAGATTGGGTGAAAAAGTGTGTGCTGAGATTTCAGGCAACTCGTAGTTTTTTGGAAGCTTGGCAGGCCCATTCCATGAAAGTGATTCTCGCCAGTCTCTGCTTAGGGCTACATCAACAGCAAACAAACCATAGAGATAGAACTTGAAACTGCTTTATTGTGTCAAGTTTCGAAGAGCTGTCACAAACCGTGTTTGATTTAGAGTTCCAAATACATGTATCCCTATAGGAGAAAACAGAGTGAAACCTCAAAATGAAACCGGTTACTGCCAACGAACGGTTTAACCTAGAAAAACGAAATTTGGCGAGCTAAGTGGGATTGGTGTACTGACCATTACCTGAAAGTTTCATCAAGATTGGGTGAAATAGTGTGTGCTGAGATTTCAGACAACTCATACTTTTTTGGAAGCTTGGCAGGCCCTTTCGATGAAAGTGATTCTCGCCAGTCTCTGCTTAGGGCTACATCAACAGCAAACAAACCATAGAGACAGAACTTGTAACTGCTTTATTGTGTCAAGTTGCAAAGAGCTAGCACAAACCGTGTTTGATTTAGAGTTCCAAATACATGTATCCCTATAGGAGAAAACAGAGTGAAACCTCAAAATGAAACCGGTTACTGCCAACGAACGGTTGAACCTAGAAGAACGAAATTTGGCGAGCCAAGTGGGATTGGTGTACTGATCATTACCTTAAAGTTTCATCAAGATTGGGTGAAAAAGGGTGTGCTGAGATTTCAGGCAACTCGTAGTTTTTTGGAAGCTTGGCAGGCCCTTTCCATGAAAGTGATTCTCGCCAGTCTCTGCTTAGGGCTACATCAACATCAAACAAACCATAGAGATAGAACTTGAAACTGCTTTATTGTGTCATGTTTCGAAGAGCTAGCACAAACCGTGTTTGATTTAGAGTTCCAAATACATGTATCCCTATAGGAGAAAACAGAGTGAAACCTCAAAATGAAACCGGTTACTGCCAACGAACGGTTTAAACTAGAAGAACGAAATTTGGTGAGCCAAGTGGGATTGGTGTACTGATCATTATCTGAAAGTTTCATCAAGATTGGGTGAAAAAGTGTGTGCTGAGATTTCAGTCAACTCGTAGTTTTTTGGAAGCATGGCAGGCCCTTTCCATGAAAGTGATTCTCGCCAGTCTCTGCTTAGGGCTACATCAACAGCAAACAAACCATAGAGATACAACTTGAAACTGCTTTATTGTGTCAAGTTTCAAAGAGCTAGCACAAACCCTGTTTGATTTAGAGTTCCAAATACATGTATACCTATAGGAGAAAACAGAGTGAAACCTCAAAATGAAACCGGTTACTGCCAACGAACGGTTTAACCTAGAAGAACAAAATTTGGCGAGCCAAGTGGGATTGGTGTACTGATCATTACCTGAAATTTTCATCAAGATTGGGTGAAAAAGGGTGTGCTGTGATTTCAGGCAACTCGTAGTTTTTTGGAAGCTTGCCGCCCCTTTCGATCAAAGTGATTCTCGCCAGTCTCTGCTTAGGGCTACATCAACAGCAAACAAACCATAGAGATAGATATTGAAACTGCTTTATTGTGTCAAGTTTCAAAGAGCTGTCACAAACCGTGTTTGATTTAGAGTTCCAAATACATGTATCCCTATAGGAGAAAACAGAGTGAAACCTCAAAATGAAACCGGTTACTGCCAACGAACGGTTTAACCTAGAAGAACGAAATTGGGCGAGCCAAGTGGGATTGGTGTACTGATCATTACCTGAAAGTTTCATCAAGATTGGGTGAAATAGTGTGTGCTGAGATTTCAGACAACTCATAGTTTTTTGGAAGCTTGGCAGGCCCTTTCCATGAAAGTGATTCTCGCCAGTCTCTGCTTAGGGCTACATCAACAGCAAACAAACCATAGAGACAGAACTTGAAACTGCTTTATTGTGTCAAGTTTCAAAGAGCTAGCACAAACCGTGTTTGATTTAGAGTTCCAAATACATGTATCCCTATAGGAGAAAACAGAGTGAAACCTCAAAATGAAACCGGTTACTGCCAACGAACGTTTTAACCTAGAAGAACGAAATTTGGCGAGCCAAGTGGGATTGGTGTACTGATCATTACCTGAAAGTTTCATCAAGATTGGGTGAAAAAGTGTGTGCTGAGATTTCAGGCAACTCGTAGTTTTTTGGAAGCTTGGCAGGCCCTTTCCATGAAAGTGATTCTCGCCAGTCTCTGCTTAGGGCTACATCAACAGCAAACAAACCATAGAGATAGAACTTGAAACTGCTTTATTGTGTCAAGTTTCAAAGAGCTAGCACAAACCGTGTTTGATTTAGAGTTCCAAATACATGTATCCCTATAGGAGAAAACAGAGTGAAACCTCAAAATGAAACCGGTTACTACCAACGAACGGTTTAACCTAGAAGAACGAAATTTGGCGAGCCAAGTGGGATAGGTGTACTGATCATTACCTGAAAGTTTCATCAAGATTGGGTGAAAAAGTGTGTGCTGAGATTTCAGGCAACTCGTAGTTTTTTGGAAGCTTGGCAGGCCCTTTCCATGAAAGTGATTCTCGCCAGTCTCTGCTTAGGGCTACATCAACATCAAACAAACCATAGAGATAGAACTTGAAACTGCTTTATTGTGTCATGTTTCGAAGAGCTAGCACAAACCGTGTTTGATTTAGAGTTCCAAATACATGTATCCCTATAGGAGAAAACAGAGTGAAACCTCAAAATGAAACCGGTTACTTCCAACGAACGGTTTAAACTAGAAGAACGAAATTTGGCGAGCCAAGTGGGATTGGTGTACTGATCATTATCTGAAAGTTTCATCAAGATTGGGTGAAAAAGTGTGTGCTGAGATTTCAGGCAACTCGTAGTTTTTTGGAAGCTTGGCAGGCCCTTTCCATGAAAGTGATTCTCGCCAGTCTCTGCTTAGGGCTACATCAACAGCAAACAAACCATAGAGATAGAACTTGAAACTGCTTTATTGTGTCAAGTTTCAAAGAGCTAGCACAAACCGTGTTTGATTTAGAGTTCCAAATACATGTATACCTATAGGAGAAAACAGAGTGAAACCTCAAAATGAAACCGGTTACTGCCAACGAACGGTTTAACCTAGAAGAACGAAATTTGGCGAGCCAAGTGGGATTGGTGTACTGATCATTACCTGAAAGTTTCATCAAGATTGGGTGAAAAAGTGTGTGC